>NW_026708129.1:127500-152821 GCF_902713425.1 Acipenser ruthenus | reverse complement strand
GTGTGTGTTCAAAACATGACATCTTCTCTCCTTCCCTCCTTCTCTCCTCTCCCTCCCTCCCTCCCTCCTTCATCTCCCTCTCCACACCCTCCCTCTCCTCTCCCTCCTCTCTCTCCTTTCCCTCCCTCTCCTCCCTCTCCCTCTCCCTCTCCCCTCTCCCTCTCCCTCTCCCCCTCTCCTCTCCCCCTCCCCTCCTCTCCCTCTCCCCTCTCCTCTCCTCTCCTCCTCCTCTCCCTCTCCCTCTCCTCCTCTCCCTCTCCCCTCTCCCCTCTCCCCTCTCTCCTCTCCCCTCTCCTCTCCCTACCCCTCTCCTCTCTCCTCTCTCTCCTCCCTCTTCTCTCCTTTCCCTCCCTCCCCTCTCCCTCTCCCCCTCTCTCTCCCTCTCTCTCTCTTACTCAGTCTTCAATCACCATCAATCATGCTCTCTCCCACTCAGATTCATCAATATCCAGGAACGCAGCAAGCTGTGATAAAACAGCAGCTGTGCTGAGCTCATGATTCAGTTTACTGAGACCGAGAGGAGCTCTGATCGAGCCTGCCCGGCACCCACCACCATTGTGCCTCACTGTCCTGAAAGATGAACTGCTTAGCTTACAACACAGATGAATCAGAGGGGTGGGGGTGAGGGGGGTGGAGGTGGGGTGGGATTGGGCAGCTTGACTGAAGTCTTTGAAATCTTAAAAGGCATTGACAAACCCATAAGCTGTTACTTTAAGCTCAGCACAGAAACCAGGACCAGAGGACACACAGCTGGAGATCAAGTGGACTTAAAACAGAGGGTGGAAAACACTTATTTACACAGAGAGTGGTGAGGGTATGGGATGGGTTACCAAGGGTTGCCAAGGGTTACCAAGGGTTGCCAAGGGTTACCAAGAGTTACCATGGGTTACCAAGTTACCAAGGGCTGCCAAGAGTTACCAAGGGTTGGCAAGTGTTACCAAGGGTTGCCAAGAGTTACCAAGGGCTGCCAAGAGTTACCAAGTGTTGCCAAGAGTTAGCAAGGGTTGCCAAGGGTTGCCAAGGGTTACCAAGAGTTACCAAGGGTTACCAAGAGTTACCAAGGGTTACCAAGAGTTACCAAGGGCTGCCAAGAGTTACCAAGGGCTGCCAAGAGTTACCAAGTGTTGCCAAGAGTTAGCAAGGGTTGCCAAGGGTTGTCAAGGGTTACCAAGAGTTGCTAAGGGTTACCGAGCCAGGCTGATAAGATCCGACTTGACAAAGTTCTGAGATCACTCAGCTGCTGGGAACCGGACCAGCGCTGACGGGCCGAACGGGCTCCTCTCGTTCAGGAATTTTTCTTCTGTTCATCAGAGCCGATTTCACAAGCAGCGATGTGTTTTGAAATAAAAATGACACTATGATACCACACCATTCCTGCGAGCCGGCTGATCAATAATGCTTTATCAATACTGAGTTATTGATCAGCTCCATTGCGCGTCCTGTTCAATTACGGGCTCGTCATTGTGGGAGCTTTTTAAAGTCTGTTTGGTCTTCACTTTTGCAAATGGAGTTTGAATGAATGCGTAGAATCAGGGGGAGGTTGTCTTTGGAATGGGAGCTATCAATCCACAATGAATCACGAGCAGTGTTAGACACAGGCACTGGACTCACACTGCTTGTGGTGTGTGTGTGCGTGTGTGTGTGTGTGCGTGTGTGTGTGTGTGCGTGTGTTTGTGTGTGTGTGTGTGTGTGGCGTGTGTGTGTGTGTGTGTGTGCGTGTGTGTGTGTGTGTGCGTGTGTGTGTGTGTGCGTGTGTGTGTGTGTGTGCGTGTGTGTGTGTGTGTGTGTGTGTGTGTGTGTGTGTGTGTGCGTGTGTGTGTGTGTGCGTGTGTTTGTGTGTCAGTATGTCAATGTGTTTCACCAGGCAGCAGTGTGGAGTAGTGGTTAGGGCGGTTCAATCCCAGGTTGGGGACACTGCTGCTGTACCCTTGAGCAAGGTACTTTACCTAGCTTGCTCCAGTAAAAACCCAACTGTATAAATGGGTAACTGTATGTAAAAATAATGTGATATCTTGTAACAATTGTAAGTCGCCCTGGATAAGGGTGTCTGCTAAGAAATAAATAATAATAATAATAATAATGTGTGTCTCTATCTCAGCGCGTATTTCAGTGTGTCTCTCAGTGTGTCTCAGTGTATCTCATTGTATCTTAACATCTTCTCCCCCAGCCCTGCATCCCATCACAGCTCTTAAAGACCAATCCATTTGCTGACCCCTTTAATTTAGCTAGTTAAGGATCTCCCTGTCTGCGATTCACAGCCCTGATCAATACTGCTGCTTGTTAACAATTCCACAAACTGATGATCTGTTCTGCTCAGGACAGCGCAGGGAGGCCACGGCCCAGGGCTCTACAGCCACGTTTCAAACTCATCAGCCATGGCCCAGGGCTCTACAGCCACGTTTCATACTCATCAGCCACGGCCCAGGGCTCTACAGCCACGTTTCAAACTCATCAGACACGGCCGAGGGCTCTACAGCCACGTTTCAAACTCATCAGCCACGGCTCAGGGCTCTACAGCCACGTTTCAAACTCATCAGCCACGGCCCAGGGCTCTACAGCCACGTTTCAAACTCATCAGCCACGGCCCAGGGCTCTACAGCCACGTTTCAAACTCATCAGCCACGGCCCAGGGCTCTACAGCCAAGTTTCAAACAGTTTGCACAACACCTTTCATGTTTTGGTCATGTCGTGGGCACCGTATTTAGCCATTCATTTATCATTTGAAAAAAAAAATGATAAACTTGCATGATCAATGCCTGGTATCGCAATTGCATTTAGATTCTGCATCACTAAGCAGGCTCTGTCTGGCCACATCATTTCATCTGACTGGAGATCCATCACGGGCTGCTCTTTCGACCCTAAAACAAAGAAATAAATGGCATATTGACAGGATAATGTGTAATCCATACGTATATTTACTGTATCAAACAAAGTAAGAAGCTGCGTAAGCATGCAACAGGCAAACTTGGTGTCTCCTCTCGTTTGTGAATGCTCTGGCATTTGAGCAGCACTAGATGTTTGTGTCTGCCTCTAGGACAGGGGTGTCAGACTCAGTTCTGGAGGACCGAAGCATCTTCTGGCTTTCGTTAAGAACATAAGAATGTTTCCAAACGAGAGGAGGAGCCCATCTTGCTCGTTCAGTTGTTAGTAGCTTATTGATCCCAGAATCTCATCAAGCAGCTTCTTGAAGGATCCCAGGGTGTCAGCTTCAACCATGAGCTCTCGATTACTCTCAATTACTTAATTGGTCTAATGATTTGATTAATTGGACGACCTTTAACACTCTTCTTCAGGCTTCAAAATGTTTCATAGGCTGTGTACCTTGAATCAAGTGTGTTTTTCAAACCATCAACTCTAAAAGACCTTGAAAAATATGAAACATGTCAAATTCAATAATTAGATCAATTATGTTAACTGAGAGCTTAAGCTGGAATGATAACCAGGAGATCACCCCCTCCCCCCCCACACACACACATCCCTCGAGGACTGGAGTTTGACACCCCTGCTCCAGGCTGAGACACAGGCATGCTTCATTGCCCGGCTGGATTTAATTGCAGTAAGGGCTGCTGTTGTTTTCTAAGTTAATCATTGGTGTGTATGAGATGTTATCTCACCCTGCACACAACGCATTACCTAATTAGTATAAATCACCCAAACTGAGATTGCATTCACGAATAGCTTTAAAATGAAAGATGCTTTTATTTTGTCCCCCCCGTGGAATGGTTCAGTCCAGCGGTGTCCAGTGACAGTCCTACAGGACCGTTCCATTCCAGGAGGTTTTACAGGTAAAATGAGATAATGACCTACTTCTGGATCTGAATGGAGGTTTAATTAATTGTTTCAATGAAATGATTTCGAAGAGGGTTTGGAACAGAGAGTTGGAGAGGCAGGGCCAGATTTATCCACCTCTGGTTTAGTCTAAAGGGCTGCAGGTGCTGTGTCGTGGTGAGGACTATTATTTATTAAAAATAAGCAGCTGGCGAAACTAGTGTGAATCAAATCCACATCTAAAGAAAGACTGAAATTAATAGAATGGTCCCTTTTTTATCTGTGGTGTTCTTCTGTACACAGGATATGATGTGCTGGAAATCTGGCAAACGCTGCACTGTGATTGGTTGATTTCTGATATCAGCCCACATCGTTAGCCTGTGCCAATACCAGGGGAGGTACCACAGCAGTAAACTTTGAGAAGGGGGGCTGGTTCATTATCTTCTCTGTGCTTTACTACACTGTGCTGTGCTTTTACCAGGGGGATACCACAGCAGTAAACTTTGAGAAGGGGGCTGGTTCATTATCTTCTCTGTGCTTTACTACACTGTGCTGTGCTTTTACCAGGGGGGGTACCACAGCAGTAAACTTTGAGAAGGGGGCTGGTTCATTATCTTCTCTGTGCTTTACTACACTGTACTGTGCTTTTACCAGGGGGATACCACAGCAGTAAACTTTGAGAAGGGGGCTGGTTCATTATCTTCTCTGTGCTTTACTACACTGTGCTGTGCTTTTACCAGGGGGATACCACAGCAGTAAACTTTGAGAAGGGGGCTGGTTCATTATCTTCTCTGTGCTTTTTTGTGTGTCTATAAATATGCCCGTAAATGTGCCTCAGGCATTCCACGTCTTACGAAGCTTCTTTGTCCGGTTTCCCTAATGCATTTTCCATCACGTTAGGAAATTTAATGGAAGCCATGAGGCTGTGAGCGGGCTGGTGATAGCATTACACAGTGTGTGCATTCTGAGCGATTGCATTTCTATTGATTTTCCTACATTGTGCAAAAGCAAATGCCCCATAAACAGGGCTAACCCTGGCCTCCGTCCTCACTCCTCCCCTCTCTGCTTCAGAACAGCCTGTGCCGTGATAAACTATCAAAGCTTACACAGAAAACCGGCTGCAAATTCCAGCTGAATCTCACAGGAATCTCACCTGAACACCTTCTGCACTTCCTCTGAGTTCTGAATTCAAATATATATATATTGTTTTAATAAATATTATGTCATGAAATATCTTGAAATGCCTATTTTTAAACAGAGAAATGCAGTGAAAAAATACAGCCCTAGCTATATACTATACTGTATACCATTCTATGCTATATTATAACATTATTATTATTTATTAACAGACGCCCTTATCCAGGGCGACTTACAATTGTTACAAGATATCACATTATTTTTACATACAATTCCCCATTTATACAGTTGGGTTTTTACTGGAGCAATCTAGGTAAAGTACCTTGCTCAAGGGTACAGCAGCAGTGTCCCCCACCTGGGATTGAACCCACGACCCTCCAGTCAAGAGTCCAGAGCCCCTAACCACTACTCCACACTGCTGCCATACCATGCTATGCCATTCTATATTATACTATACTGTGCTACGCTATGCTATGCTATATACTATACAGTCCTATGCAATCCTATGCTATACAGTCCTATGCTCTGCTATTGTAAGGAATGCGGAAGCAATTCTATTAATTGTCCTTTTAATGAATCCATCTTATTAAGGATACTTGACATCAGTGAGTGAAGTCAATCTAACGTATTTATCAAGCTTACATTATTCCAGGATTAGCATTCAAAGAGTCTTAGTAATACAGAAACACACAGAATTATACCTCTAGCCGCGATATTATTATTATTATTATTATTATTATTATTATTATTATTATTATTATTATTATTATTATTATTTATTTCTTAACAGACGCCCTTATCCAGGGCGACTTACAGTTGTTACAAAATATCGCAATATAGATAGGAGCCGTTATAAAATACAATACAATCAGTAGTAAGAGCAAATTCAAATGAGAGAAAATAAAAACCACAGTAAATAACTGCGCTTGAGAGCGATCACGACTAAGAGCAGTTCAACTAAAACATATTTGGTTATCGGAGTGAATTCCATTAAGAGCAAGTAATCCGTACAATACACTGAAAAGCACGATTTCAGGTAAGAGCAATTATTTGATTTCAAATCAGAGAGATATAATGGCCCTCTAGTTTAAACAGCACTCAGAGTAAGTGAGCAATATTACCTGGGGCTGGAGAGGAGGGCGTCCTCTTGAATCTCCAGTTCAGTGAGCTGTGAGCTGTGAGCTGTGAGCTGTGAGCTGTGAGCTGTGAGCTGAGCTGTGAGCTGTGAGCTGTGAGCTGTGAGCTGTGAGCTGTGAGCTGAGCTGTGAGCTGTGAGCTGTGAGCTGTGAGCTGTGAGCTGTGAGCTGAGCTGTGAGCTGTGAGCTGTGAGCTGAGCTGTGAGCTGTGAGCTGTGAGCTGTGAGCTGAGCTGTGAGCTGTGAGCTGTGAGCTGAGCTGTGAGCTGAGCTGTGAACTGTGAGCTGTGAGCTGTGAGCTGTGAGCTGTGAGCTGTGAGCTGTGAGCTGTGAGCTGTGCTGTGAGCTGAGCTGTGAGCTGTGAGCTGAGCTGTGAGCTGTGAGCTGAGCTGTGAGCTGTGAGCTGTGAGCTGTGAGCTGAGCTGTGAGCTGTGAGCTGTGAGCTGAGCTGTGAGCTGTGAGCTGTGAGCTGAGCTGTGAGCTGTGAGCTGAGCTGTGAGCTGTGAGCTGAGCTGTGAGCTGTGAGCTGAGCTGTGAGCTGTGAGCTGTGAGCTGTGAGCTGTGAGCTATGAGCTGAGCTGTGAGCTGTGAGCTGTGAGCTGTGAGCTGTGAGCTGAGCTGTGAGCTGTGAGCTGTGAGCTGAGCTGTGAGCTGTGAGCTGTGAGCTGTGAGCTGTGAGCTGTGAGCTGTGAGCTGTGAGCTGAGCTGTGAGCTGTGAGCTGAGCTGTGAGCTGAGCTGTGAGCTGAGCTGTGAGCTGTGAGCTGTGAGCTGTGAGCTGTGAGCTGTGAGCTGTGAGCTGTGCTGTGAGCTGAGCTGTGAGCTGTGAGCTGAGCTGTGAGCTGTGAGCTGAGCTGTGAGCTGTGAGCTGAGCTGTGAGCTGTGAGCTGTGAGCTGAGCTGTGAGCTGTGAGCTGAGCTGTGAGCTGAGCTGTGAGCTGTGAGCTGAGCTGTGAGCTGAGCTGTGAGCTGTGAGCTGAGCTGTGAGCTGTGAGCTGTGAGCTGTGAGCTGTGAGCTGTGAGCTGAGCTGTGAGCTGTGAGCTGTGAGCTGAGCTGTGAGCTGTGAGCTGTGAGCTGTGAGCTGTGAGCTGTGAGCTGAGCTGTGAGCTGAGCTGTGAGCTGTGAGCTGTGAGCTGTGAGCTGTGAGCTGAGCTGTGAGCTGTGAGCTGAGCTGTGAGCTGAGCTGTGAGCTGAGCTGTGAGCTGTGAGCTGAGCTGTGAGCTGTGAGCTGAGCTGTGAGCTGTGAGCTGTGAGCTGTGAGCTGTGAGCTGTGAGCTGAGCTGTGAGCTGTGAGCTGAGCTGTGAGCTGAGCTGTGAGCTGTGAGCTGAGCTGTGAGCTGTGAGCTGAGCTGTGAGCTGTGAGCTGTGAGCTGTGAGCTGTGAGCTGAGCTGTGAGCTGTGAGCTGTGAGCTGAGCTGTGAGCTGAGCTGTGAGCTGTGAGCTGTGAGCTGTGAGCTGTGAGCTGAGCTGTGAGCTGTGAGCTGTGAGCTGTGAGCTGAGCTGTGAGCTGTGAGCTGTGAGCTGAGCTGTGAGCTGAGCTGTGAGCTGAGCTGTGAGCTGTGAGCTGTGAGCTGTGAGCTGTGAGCTGTGCTGTGAGCTGAGCTGTGAGCTGTGAGCTGAGCTGTGAGCTGTGCTGTGAGCTGAACTGTGAGCTGTGAGCTGAGCTGTGAGCTGTGAGCTGTGAGCTGAGCTGTGAGCTGTGAGCTGAGCTGTGAGCTGTGAGCTGAGCTGTGAGCTGAGCTGTGAGCTGTGAGCTGAGCTGTGAGCTGAGCTGTGAGCTGTGAGCTGTGAGTTGTGAGCTGAGCTGTGAGCTGTGAGCTGTGAGCTGTGAGCTGTGAGCTGAGCTGTGAGCTGTGAGCTGTGAGCTGAGCTGTGAGCTGAGCTGTGAGCTGTGCTGTGAGCTGAGCTGTGAGCTGTGAGCTGTGAGCTGTGAGCTGTGAGCTGTGAGCTGAGCTGTGAGATGTGAGCTGTGAGCTGAGCTGGGGTCAGTATGGGGAACAGGAGCAGGTGTGGAGTGGAATTTGACAGAGTAGCTCAAGCATCCCCGGAGAAGAGCTGAAATATTATTTCTGTACAATCCCGCAGGCAGCTCATTTCATTGTTATTCTGACTGCAGGCTGAGAGGCCCTGCTGACACTCTCAATGTGCAGCTGCTCTGTGCCGTCTCTCTCCCTGCTCTCTCCTCTCTCTCTCCCTGCTCTCTCTCCTCTCTCTCCTTGCTCTCTCTCCTCTCTGCTCTCTCTCTCCTCTATCCTGTCTCTCCTTACTCTCTCTCTGATCTCTCTCTCGTCTCCTCTCCTACTCTCCCTGCTCTCTCTCTCCTCTCCCTCCTCTCTCCCCTCTCCCTCCTCTCTCTCCCCTCTCCCCCTCTCCCTCCACTCTCTCCCCTCTCCCTCCTCTCTCTCCCCTCTCCCCCTCTCCCTCCACTCTCTCCCCTCTCCCTCCTCTCTCTCCCCTCTCCCTTCTCTCCCCTCTCCCCCTCTCTCCCCTCTCCCCTCTCTCCCCTCTATCTCCCCTCTCCTCTCTCTCCCTCTCTCCCTCCTCTCTCTCCCCTCTCCCTTTCTCCCCTCTCCCCCTCTCTCTCCCCTCTCCCTTCTCTCCCCTCTCCCCCTCTCTCTCTCGCTCTCCCTCCACTCTCTCCCCTCTCCCTCCTCTCTCTCTCTCCTCTCCCTCCACTCTCTCCCCTCTCCCTTTCTCCCCTCTCCCCCTCTCTCTCCCCTCTCCCTTTCTCCCCTCTCCCCCTCTCTCTCCCCTCTCCCTTCTCTCCCCTCTCCCCCGCTCTCTCTCGCTCTCCCTCCACTCTCTCCCCTCTCCCTCCTCTCTCTCTCTCCTCTCCCTCCTCTCTCTCCCCTCTCCCTTTCTCCCCTCTCCCCCTCTCTCTCCCCTCTCCCTTCTCTCCCCTCTCCCCCTCTCTCTCTCGCTCTCCCTCCTCTCTCTCCCCTCTCCCCTCTCCCCTCTCCCCCTCTCTCTCCCCTCTCTCCCCCTCTCCCCCTCTCTCTCCCCTCTCTCCTCTCTCCCCCTCTATCTCCCCTCTCTCCCCTCTCCCCCTCTCCCTCCTCTATCTCCCCTCTCTCCCCTCTCTCCCCTCTCTCTCTCCCTCCTCTCTCTCCCCTCTCTCTCCTCTCCCTCCTCTCTCAGTGACAATGTGTGTGTAGTTTTGGTGTGTTTGATTCCAAGCCGCTGGTAAACACAATGTATTATTTCTTACTGATTGTCTTCTCCAATTTATTTACTTTCGCTGCTACAAAGCGGACTTCAGTGACAGCTAATAACAAGTAAACGGAGGTGGGAAGTGATTATCAGCTCTGCTAAGTAAAGTCTCAGTGTTTAAACCCAATTATCAGGCTGTCGTCCCGCGCATTCATCACCACTTCCGCCATGCCAGGAACTCTACGCCTTACGGGAATGTTGAAATTAATCTGTAACATCTTAGCAACTCAGTCCGGGGGACTGATAACAATTCATTAGAAAAAAACCTCGGGGACCCCTGTGCTCCCCTGACTGTGTGACTCCCCCCTGCACACCACGCGGCCGTGCCTTTACCAGGGGAGACCCTCGGGGACCCCTGCGCTCCCCTGACTGTGTGACTCCCCCCTGCACACCACGCGGCCGTGCCTTTACCAGGGGAGACCCTCGGGGACCCCTGCGCTCCCCTGACTGTGTGACTCCCCCCTGCACACCACGCGGCCGTGCCTTTACCAGGGGAGACCCTCGGGGACCCCTGCGCTCCCCTGACTGTGTGACTCCCCCCTGCACACCACGCGGCCGTGCCTTTACCAGGGGAGACCCTCGGGGACCCCTGCGCTCCCCTGGCTGTGTGATCACAGCAGAAGGAGCAGTAGCTTTGCTGACCAGGCCTGGCTTGGTTTATCTCTCTCAGATTTCAGCAGACCACACAGCCCTTATCGGAATGTTTTATTTCCTCGCAGGTTTATTCTGCATCAGCGATTCCTCTCACAGCATTGAAGTGAGTTGGTGACGGCTGTGAGCCTCCTGACTGCATTGTGGACCCACGCACCCACGCAGCCACGCACCCACGCACCCACGCACCCACACCCCCACACACCCACGCACCCACGCACCCACGCACCCACACCCCCACGCAGTCACGCAGTCACGCACCCACACCCCCACGGAGCCACGCACCCACACCCCCACACACCCACGCACCCACACCCCCACACACCCACGCACCCACACAAGCACACCTACTAGTCTATCCAGCTATATATTCACTTCTTGATGTGCAGATTTTACTGCAGGACCTGAAATATCTTTCTATCTTTCTATGCCCCCCTCCCATATATATTTTATTATTATTATTATTATTATTATTATTATTATTATTAATATTATTATTATTGTAAATACAGCATAGTGATTAATAGCAGGGGAGCAGGGTACAGCATAGAGGAGCAGGGTACAGCATGGGGAGCAGGGTACAGCACAGAGGAGCAGGGTACAGCACAGAGGAGCAGGGTACAGCATGGGGGAGCAGGATACAGCACAGAGGAGCAGGGTACAGCACAGAGGAGCAGGGTACAGCACACGGGAGCAGGGTACAGCACAGGGGAGCAGGGTACAGCATAGAGGAGCAGGGTACAGCATGGGGGAGCAGGGTACAGCACAGGGGAGCAGGCTACAGCACAGGGAAGCAGGGTACAGCACAGGGGAGCAGGGTACAGCACAGAGGAGCAGGGTACAGCACAGGGGAGCAGGGTACAGCACAGGGGAGCAGGGTACAGCACAGGGGAGCAGGGTACAGCACAGAGGAGCAGGGTACAGCACAGGGGAGCAGGATACAGCACAGAGGAGCAGGGTACAGCACAGGGGAGCAGGATACAGCACAGGGGAGCAGGGTACAGCACAGGGGAGCAGGGTACAGCACAGAGGAGCAGGGTACAGCACAGGGGAGCAGGATACAGCACAGGGGAGCAGGGTACAGCACAGAGGAGCAGGGTACAGCACAGAGGAGCAGGGTACAGCACAGGGGAGCAGGGTACAGCACAGGGGAGCAGGATACAGCACAGGGGAGCAGGGTACAGCACAGGGAAGCAGGGTACAGCACAGGGGAGCAGGCTACAGCACAGGGGAGCAGGGTACAGCACAGGATAGCTTATATGAGGTTATTTAAAGTATTCTTTGAAGGAAAATTGTGCTCTGTATTTCCTGGTGTTTTTGTTCTGTTTTTAATCATATTGTCACAGCAGTTTCTGCTGTCCCCCCCCCCCCCGTTCAGCACAGTAATTGGGCAGTGAAGTGGCAATTGCTTTTTAATCAAGTGGACCCTGGAGGGTGCTGTGTCTCAGCAGTGAGACAGGGCCAGGCTAATTCCACACAAACTGCAGAGTTAGTGCTGCTTAAGAGTTACACTAATGAAACTGTGCAGATTGAATTATGGTTAAAGAACTCGTGTCTCTGCCAGGAGAAAAAATGAAACAATCTCTCTAAATATCTCTCTTTCTCTCCTTCCTATCCCTACTCCCCCCTCTCCTCCATCCTCTCTCTCTCAGCTCTCTCCTCTCTCTCTACTCATCTCTCCACTCCAGTCCCCTCCCCCTTCTCCTCCATCCTCTCTCTCCTCTCTTCTCTCCCCTCTCTCCCCCTCTCCTCTCCCCTCCGTCTCTCCCCTCTCTCCCCCTTTCCTCTCTCTCCCCCTCTCTCCCCTCTCCTCTCTCCCCTCTCTCCTGTCTCCTGTCTCCTCTCTCTCCTCTCTCCCCTCTCCTCTCTCTCCTCTCTCCTCTCTCCTCTCTCTCCCCCCTCTCTCCTGTCTCCTCGCTCCAGTGCTAACTCACAGTGACACAGTCCTTGCTCCTGTTCTGTCTGGCTGGCTCTCACTCCCTTCTCCCTGCTGTCTGACATGCTTCCTCAATCTCACTGTTTACTTTGCTAAGCGGCTCCTAACACTGCCTGAGAGTCCTCGGCACTCCCAAGCTCCCTGTCTCTCCAGACTCCTCCCCTCTCTCTCCCCCCTCTCTTTATAAAGGTTAGTTCACTTTGCTGTGCTTTTACTGTGGGAAGCTTTTATAAGGGTTAATTTACCATACTTTTTATATGCTTTATGTATCTCTCCTGTGCTTTACAATGCTTCCCTATGCTTTACCAGACCTCTCTGTGCTTTACAATGCTTCCCTATGCTTTACCAGACCTCTCTGTGCTTTACAATGCTTCCCTATGCTTTACCAGACCTCTCTGTGCTTTACAATGCTTCCCTATGCTTTCCCATACCTCTCTGTGCTTTACAATGCTTCCCAATGTCACTCCTCCCTCTCCTAACCCTCAGTTTCAGTATCAGAGCTTGCACTCTCCTCTCTGGCAGTCTTTGCAAACCTGAGGTGACAGTGTTTAGAGCCGCGGTGCCGAGAGGCTCTCATCTCTTTGATGTTTTTGTGTTTATTTTTTTTTTTATGTTTTCCGGGACGGGATGACGGTTATCGGAGCAGAAAGACTCAGCAGGGGGTCTGGACTGCGCTGGGGGAGGAATCAAAACACAGAACAGGAAAGAAATTCCACACGCGATCCAGTGAGAGCCTGCAGCCTCCCTATCACTGAGAGCGCTGACCCTCAGAAAAAGTTTATCCTGTTAGATTTGCACGGCAAACTTTTACCACTGTGCCATTCCTCACGGTTATACAATGCTTCCCTATGCTTTACCAGACCTCTCTGTGCTTTACAATGCTTCCCTGTGCTTTACCAGACCTCTCTGTGCTTTACAATGCTTCCCTATGCTTTACCAGACCTCTCTGTGCTTTACAATGCTTCCCTATGCTTTACCAGACCTCTCTGTGCTTTACAGTGCTTCCCTATGCTTTACCAGACCTCTCTGTGCTTTACAATGCTTCCCTATGCTTTACCACACCTCTCTGTGCTTTACAATGCTTCCCTATGCTTTACCAGACCTCTCTGTGCTTTACAATGCTTCCCTATGCTTTACCACACCTCTCTGTGCTTTACAATGCTTCCCTATGCTTTACCAGACCTCTCTGTGCTTTACAATGCTTCCCTATGCTTTACCACACCTCTTTATTGCCACACCGCAGCTCAGAATCACAGATATCGACGGGCTGTTTTTACGGCTGGAGTCTGCTGTTTTATCGCTGGCCTGGCTTTTAACTCTCCTCCCTGCTTCCCTCTGCTGCACCAGCATTAAATATTTAAGAGCGGAGATGGGATTGTCTTTAAGCAATAAAGTGGAAAGCGAGAGAGCTTTTCAAATAGGGGGCGGATGCCTTACCCCACCCCCACCCCCTCCTCCCCAAATAATCTAGGACCTCTCTTGGTTCCCCTTGGACTAATTCTCCAACATCGAAATGGAAACTCAAACCAGTAAAACAGACGTGAGCTGAGCTGAAGAAAGAAAGAAAGAAAGAAAGAAAGAAAGAAAGAAAGAAAGAAAGAAAGAAAGGGAGGGATTTAGCATTTATTGCACTTTAGAGAAATGGATACAATGTACTTACCATGGGATTAAATATTAATTATGGGGCAGATTTACAAATTTTTGATAGCAACAGCAAATGTTTTGCAGCAAGACTAGGGCTGGGGATTGCATTGCCCGTGTTTCCTCACTCAGACCCCTTCCTTACTAAACCCCCTGGTATTTCTGAATAGATCATCGCCCCCTCTTTATAAATATGCTCAATATTTTAATCTATGCACTGGTAACTAACGGAAACGCAAAAGCAGGTACGGTTCATGAACCTTTTTTATTTGCAATGTTTACTTTTTTAATTACAATGTTATTATGCATAGTTACAATATACTTAATGTGTATAACATAACACTAAACCCTAACCATATCCCTATCACTAACACTAACCCTAACACTAACCCTAACCCTATCCCTAACACTAACCCTAACCCTATCACTAACCCTAACACTAACACTAACACTAACCCTATCACTAACCCTATCACTAACCCTATCACTAACCCTAACACTAACCCTATCACTAACCCTAACACTAACCCTAACACTAACACTAACACTAACCCTATCACTAACCCTATCACTAACCCTAACACTAACACTAACACTAACCCTATCACTAACCCTATCACTAACCCTATCACTAACCCTAACACTAACCCTATCACTAACCCTAACACTAACCCTATCACTAACCCTAACACTAACACTAACACTAACCCTATCACTAACCCTATCACTAACCCTATCACTAACCCTAACACTAACCCTATCACTAACCCTAACACTAACCCTAACACTAACACTAACACTAACCCTATCACTAACCCTATCACTAACCCTATCACTAACCCTAACACTAACACTAACCCTATCACTAACCCTAACACTAACCCTATCACTAACCCTAACCCTAACACTAACACTAACCCTAACCCTAACACTAACCCTAACACTAACACTAACACTAACACTAACCCTATCCCTAACACTAACCCTAACACTAAACCCTAACCATATCCCTATCACTAACCCTAACCCTAACACTAACCCTATCACTAACCCTAACACTAACCCTATCCCTAACACTAACCCTAACACTAAACCCTAACCATATCCCTATCACTAACCCTAACCCTAACACTAACCCTATCACTAACCCTAACCCTAACACTAACACTAACCCTAACCCTATCACTAACCCTAACACTAAACCCTAACCATATCCCTATCACTAACCCTAACCCTAACACTAACCCTATCACTAACCCTAACACTAACCCTATCCCTAACACTAACCCTAACACTAAACCCTAACCATATCCCTATCACTAACCCTAACCCTAACACTAACCCTATCACTAACCCTAACCCTAACACTAACACTAACCCTAACCCTATCACTAACCCTAACACTAAACCCTAACCATATCCCTATCACTAACCCTAACCCTAACACTAACCCTATCACTAACCCTAACACTAACCCTATCCCTAACACTAACCCTAACCCTATCACTAACCCTAACACTAACCCTATCACTAACCCTAACCCTAACCCTATCACTAACCCTAACACTAACACTAACCCTATCACTAACCCTAACACTAACCCTATCACTAACCCTAACCCTAACACTAACACTAACCCTAACCCTATCACTAACCCTAACACTAAACCCTAACCATATCCCTATCACTAACCCTAACCCTAACACTAACCCTATCACTAACCCTAACACTAACCCTATCCCTAACACTAACCCTAACCCTATCACTAACCCTAACACTAACCCTATCACTAACCCTAACCCTAACCCTATCACTAACCCTAACACTAACACTAACCCTATCACTAACCCTAACACTAACCCTATCACTAACCCTAACCCTAACACTAACACTAACCCTAACCCTATCACTAACCCTAACACTAAACCCTAACCATATCCCTATCACTAACCCTAACCCTAACACTAACCCTATCACTAACCCTAACACTAACCCTATCCCTAACACTAACCCTAACACTAAACCCTAACCATATCCCTATCACTAACCCTAACCCTAACACTAACCCTATCACTAACCCTAACACTAACCCTATCCCTAACACTAACCCTAACACTAAACCCTAACCATATCCCTATCACTAACCCTAACCCTAACACTAACCCTATCACTAACCCTAACCCTAACACTAACACTAACCCTAACCCTATCACTAACCCTAACACTAAACCCTAACCATATCCCTATCACTAACCCTAACCCTAACACTAACCCTATCACTAACCCTAACACTAACCCTATCCCTAACACTAACCCTAACCCTATCACTAACCCTAACACTAACCCTATCACTAACCCTAACCCTAACCCTATCACTAACCCTAACACTAACACTAACCCTATCACTAACCCTAACACTAACCCTATCACTAACCCTAACCCTAACACTAACACTAACCCTAACCCTATCACTAACCCTAACACTAAACCCTAACCATATCCCTATCACTAACCCTAACCCTAACACTAACCCTATCACTAACCCTAACCCTAACACTAACACTAACCCTAACCCTATCACTAACCCTAACACTAAACCCTAACCATATCCCTATCACTAACCCTAACCCTAACACTAACCCTATCACTAACCCTAACACTAACCCTATCCCTAACACTAACCCTAACCCTATCACTAACCCTAACACTAACCCTATCACTAACCCTAACCCTAACACTAACACTAACCCTAACCCTATCACTAACCCTAACACTAAACCCTAACCATATCCCTATCACTAACCCTAACCCTAACACTAACCCTAACCCTATCACTAACCCTAACACTAACCCTATCACTAACCCTAACCCTAACACTAACACTAACCCTAACCCTATCACTAACCCTAACACTAAACCCTAACCATATCCCTATCACTAACCCTAACCCTAACACTAACCCTATCACTAACCCTAACACTAACCCTATCCCTAACACTAACCCTATCCCTATCACTAACACTAACCCTAACCCTATCACTAACCCTAACACTAACCCTATCACTAACCCTAACACTAACCCTATCACTAACCCTAACCCTAACCCTATCACTAACACTAACCCTATCCCTATCACTAACACTAACCCTAACCCTATCACTAACCCTAACACTAACCCTATCACTAACCCTAACACTAACACTAACCCTAACACTAACCCTATCACTAACACTAACCCTATCCCTAACACTAACACTAACCCTATCCCTAACACTAACCCTAACCCTATCCCTAACACTAACCCTATCCCTAACACTAACACTAACCCTATCCCTAACACTAACCCTAACCCTATCACTAACACTAACCCTATCACTAACACTAACACTATCCCTATCCCTAACACTAACCCTAACCCTAACCCTATCACTAACACTAACCCTATCCCTAACACTAACACTAACCCTAACACTAACCCTAACCCTAACCCTATCCCTAACCCTAACACTAACCCTAACTGTTTTGTGCTACAATTTTACTGCATTTAATCCTGTACTTTAGAGTACTATAATCTGTCACAAGTGTTATTTAATCTGTAGTATTTTGTATTTAATTATATCCTGATGTAACTATCACTGACACTGTTAGTTGTTAGGGCTCTGGACTCTTGACTGGAGGGTTGTGGGTTCAATCCCCAGTGGGGGACACTGCTGTTGTACCCTTGAGCAAGGTACTTTACCTAGATTGCTCCAGTAAAAACCCAACTGTATAAATGGGGAATTGTATGTAAAAATAATGTGATATCTGTATAATGTGAAATAATGTATAATGTGATATCTTGTTACAATTGTAAGTCGCCCTGGATAAGGGCGTCTGCTAAGAAATAAATAATAATAATAATAATTGTGTACTTGCATATATCGTGGAAAAAGACATCCACACATTGTAACTGTGCATAATAACACCACAATCACGTGTAAGTCCGCATGCATTAACTGAGTACCATGTAAATGCACACAGCAATTAGAGACACCATTTCAAGTGTTTCTTTATCACCTCCGATCACTAGGAATTTAAGAAAGTCCCTTTTTTTGCACAACAGTTAAGCCTTGGAGAACTATATGAAGTAAAGAAAAAAAATCCCCTGATGGAAGTGAAGTCTGCAGTTGAACGACGTGTTAGTCGATAGAGGCCCTTGCTTTGCTGAGCACACAGCGCGGGACGGTGTACGCTTTCAAACCGCACCGCAGACGCATTGATTTATTCAGCACAGCACTGCGGAGCGGGCGGGTAATTAATTACGCTGTGTTGCAGCCCTGGCGAGAGTGAGAGGGGGCGGCGGTGGGTTAAAAAGGTGGCTCAGCATCGTATTCACATGCGTCTCATAACAGTATAAGCCTGTCTCTGTCTGCAAGTCGCACTGTGGCTTCGATATGCCATTGTGCGTGCGTGCGTGCGTGCGTGCGTATATTCTTGAAGAGACGGTTTTAGGGGTCAGCGAACAGTGATAGTGCCTGGGGCCCCAGGCAATGGGGCCCCCACTGGACTAAGTTAGGTCATATCTACAGAATAGTGAAAACTTTTAATTGAATGCAAAAAAAATCATAAAAGGACAGCATACAGCGGTGTGCACGTGTATCCGAACACCCCATTGCTTCTGGAGTTCTAATTTGCTGTGCGTCTGAAATCAAACCACTGGGACTGAAAATCTTGGAAAATTGACCACATAGGCAAATTATCGATCGTCTAGTTTAATGGACGACTTTAATAAGCAATTCATTTCAAACAGTAAAGAGAAAAGGAACACAGAGCCACACACGGTAAAACGCAGGAGGCTTTTTAGAAGTGGTTTAAGACTAATTAAAGCACAAAGCGGTCTGACGTTTTCACACAGGAGTGTGTTTCTATATCCCTGATTACTGAGCGGAGATTGAAATCCTCACCCCCAGAGGTGTTTTCATGCAGGTCGGTATATGAAGAATATCCACGACTAATCTGGAGGTGTTCTCATAAATTTACTCCCTGCTGCATATCAGTTGAAAGTGTAGCGTGACACGGTTTAATTTTAGCACAATTGTTAATATAATATGGCATCATTACCTTTTTAACGGGGAAGTAACAGTAATTAGGCGCCGGTTGATCTTTTAGGTTCGCATTCTGAATTTTTAAAGTGATTTGTTAAGACCTTTCCCAAGCGGAGTTGCAGTGGAGGTGTCATGGTAAAGCATATTAATAAACATGGCAAAGCAGGCTTTATTGATGCTCTGCACGGGAGATGCCGTTACAGGATTTACTGTGTGATCGATACGGTATCACTGGGCTGGCGTTACATCTGAAGCAACAGGGATCTGTGATGAACAGCTCGAATGGTTTGCCTGTCGGATTTATTAGTTTTCCTGCAGCGGATTAGCAGGGTAAATGTGCTCAATAGAATGGAAACCTGCGCGTTCACATCTCTGATCTCAAGCAGCTTTAGTTGGATTATCGTTATTATTCTCTTACCTTTCCCTTGTAAAAGTGTTTCCCCCATGCTTCCCTATGCTTTACCAGACCTCTCTGTGCTTTACAATGCTTCCCTGTGCTTTACCAGACCTCTCTGTGCTTTACAATGCTTCCCTGTGCTTTACCAGACCTCTCTGTGCTTTACAATGCTTCCCTATGCTTTACCAGACCTCTCTGTGCTTTACAATGCTTCCCTATGCTTTACCAGACCTCTCTGTGCTTTACAATGCTCCCCTATGCTTTACCAGACCTCTCTGTGCTTTACAATGCTTCCCTATGCTTTACCAGCCCTCTCTGTGCTTTACAATGCTTCCCTATGCTTTACCACACCCCTCTGTGCTTTACAATGCTTCCTTATATATAGGCAGTGTGGTCCAGTGGTTAAAGTCCAGGGCTTGTAACCAGAAGGTCACTGGTTCAAATCCCACCCCTGCCACTGACTGACTCCCTGTGTGTGACCCTGAGCAAGTCACCTCCTTGTGCTCCGTCCTGCGGATGAGATGTTAAATCAATGTCCTATTATAAGTGACTCTGCATATAATGCGCAGTTCACAGCCTACCTCTGTAAAGCGCTTTGTGATGGTGGTCCACTATGAAAGGCGCTATATAAAAATAAAGATATGGGTTTCAAAACGGATGAAAGCGCGTCCACCGCGGGGAGGAGGCGGAGGGCTCTCATGAACGCGCCGAAGCTGAACGGAAGCGCGCTTTCACCGTCTGTGTGGAGCAGCGAGTAGGCGGGGCTTTCACCGCCGTGCACGCGCAATCAGAGAGAGAGGGAGAGAGAGAGAGAGAGAGAGAGAGAGAGAGAGAGAGAGAGAGAGAGAGAGGGAGAGAGAGAGAGAGAGAGAGAGAGAGAGCGAGCCGAGAGGGAGAGAGAGAGAGAGAGAGAGAGAGAGAGTGGGAGAGGGAGAGAAGGAGAGAAAGCGAGGCGCTTTGAGATGCGAGGTCGGATGCCCTGTCTATTAAGAGATTTGTTTAAATAAAAAAAACTCACCTTACACGCACTGTACAGACCGGCACAGCGGCAACTGACGGAAACGTAGGACGGGTGAATTAACAGGACGTACACAATTCCAAAAAAAATAAAAAAATTAACAACACCCCAAAAATAACCAAACATCGGCAACCATTCTGTATTCCGATGGAAACGATTCCGTGCTTTTGGGCTGCGTTGAAATGAAGCGCTGAACGGTTTGAAGAACTGAAATCCTTTTATTTTTCTATTCTATTTCTCTCTCTTTCCCTCTGGACCCGTGGAGTTTACAACAACAACGCCGTTTTTTTAAAATTTAGTATTATTTTTTATTTTTCTACAACTGCCAGCACTCGGACAGCAACCGCGCTCTCCGGACATGGCATTGGTATCGACGCGGCTGACGTTTCTGACTTTAATTACCTGGACGGGATTGTACCTGCGAGTGAGAGCGGACAGGCACGAGGTGCATTGGAACAGTTCAAATACACAGTGAGTAGAAAACAGCAGCTCCGGGTCTACAAACACCAGCGGCTTTGCAATCACACGCACAAGCACTTCTCTCCGGTATGCAATCACACTGCAGCTTGCTATAGTCGGGGCATTGTGGTTTATAACCCCGTCATATGAGCCTGGAGTTGGTGGGAGATTATTTGTGATTGCATTGCTGTTAATAATCATGCAATTGCTGCCTTCATTATTATTATTATTATTATTATTATTATTATTATTATTATTATTATTATTATTATTATTATTATAATGTGTAAATATGTATTTTTTAATATGCTTGTACCGGGACTAAAATATATTGAGTGCTAACTGTTACATAAGTGCTGTGCTGGGCTTTCATTTGCTATTTTGACTGAGGCACGTTCCTCGTTTGTCGCGTTTTGGCTGTTTGCTGTATTTTAATTAAGCGGAGCGAGCGAGGAAGAATTAATGAGATTGCTTCATTAAGAAAGCTGTTTCTGCGGGAGCCGGACGGTGAATTTAAATGAGAGAGAAAAAACCAAAAAAAAAACATCTGACCCAAATCTGTGCGTGCAGTGTTGAGTGAGCAGCGGGACGCATGTTGCGCGGATACAAATTTCTTTCAAAATGTTTAATACAAGTATTCGGACTACCTGTGTGGGTGCGTGGGTGCGTGGGTGCGTGGGTGCGTGGGTGTGGGTGCGTGGGTGTGTTTTGCTGTTTTTAACCAAATCATATTTATCGACGTACTGTACGTGTATTTTTTCAAAGCTTGATTCTGGCTGACAGATATTTCGTATTGAAATCGTGACTGTGGAGGCATCTCGTTTATAAATACATGAATTGATCGATTGATAAGGAGCGAAAGTGTCTAATATTAAACACACACGTGTAGAATAGAGTATAGAATGACTTTGTTTTTAACATTATTTATTTATCTATTAGGAAATAGAATAATGGTTGTACAAAGACTTAGTTCAGATAGAATATTATTGCAATGGAGTTATTTGTAAAGGATTTCCTGCTCCAGTTTGGGATTATTTTAGGAATTTAAAAAAACCTATTGTTATTATAGTATAATTATCTATCTATCTATCTATCTATCTATCTATCTATCTATCTATCTATCTATCTATCTGTGTGTGTGTCTCTGTCTCGTTTCAGCTATTAAGATTGTAATTCCTTGACCGAATTATTTCAAAGCGTTTTATTCGTCTGTTTGTTTTCTCTCCACAAAATCAATCTCGCTTCTAGAGTCTACTGTATACCGAGTCCGGTCAGGTATCATAGGTAATGCTAATGTATTTAAATATCGTCTCTCTCTCTCTCTCTCTCTCTCTCTCTCTCTCTCTCTCTCTCTCTCTCTCTCTCTCTCTCTCTCTCTCTCTCTCTCTCTCTCAGTGTGTGTCGGAATGTCTTTATTTTTTATAGAATATTCTTCCCGGCTGCGAGTCAGTCAATTGTTAAAAAAAAATTCTGTGTCGCTTCCCCAGAGAGCGGCGCAGCTCCCAGCTTTTAAAATGAAACCGTAGTGCTCTACTGTGCGCATGCGCGTCTCTGTGTGTGTGTGTGTGTGTGTCATGTTTATAATTGACTAACTAAGTATTTGCTTTAATAATGGCTTCTAAAAATGAAAATCAAGTGTATGGTTTAAGAACTTCGAGTTTAATATATCGAGCGTTTTTGTCAGTGAAATGTCGGGTTAGGGTCAGTCTGTGTATTGAATCAATGAGACTGCATGGAAACAGATATCGACTACAGCTTTGCTCAGAGCGATAGTTGTGAATAATGAACTGCTTTAATCAAAGCATAAACAGATACACAGACGCACACCCACACACACTGACACACAAAAAACACACACTGAGACTGAGGCACACTGGGAGACACACACAGAGAGACACACACACACACACAGACATACTGAGAGACACCCACACACCCACAAATGTACTGAGAGGCACACACACACACTGAGAGACCTACACTAATGTACACACATACTGAGAGACATGCTGATGCGCTCGCACACACACTGAGAGACACCCACACACCCACAAATGTACTGAGAGACACACACACACACACTGAGAGACACCCACACACTGAGAGGCACCAACACACACTGAGAGAGGCACACACACACTGAGAAGCACACACACACACACTGAGAGAGGCACACACACACACTGAGAGGCACACACACACTGAGAGAGGCACACACACACTGAGAGACCTACACTAATGTATACACATACTGAGAGACATGCTGATGCGCACGCACACACACTGAGAGACACACACTAAGGCACGCACACACACACTCATTGACTGACACGCACATACTGAGAGATAGTCTAGCCTGTTTAGTTAGTTAGTTTTTCCGTATCTTTAGTTTCAGTCACACTGCTGAAGGTATTGGAGCCCAAACGCTGGTCTGCTTGACTCAGTTTAGTTTCAATCACACTGCTGAAGGTATTGGAGCCCAAACGCTGGTCTGCTTGACTCAGTTTAGTTTCAATAACGCTGATGAAGGCACTAGAGCCCAAACGCTGGTCTGCTTGACTCAGTTTAGTTTCAATCACAGTGATGAAGGCACTGGAGCCCAAACGCTGGTCTGCTTGACTCAGTTTAGTTTCAATAACGCTGATGAAGGCACTAGAGCCCAAACGCTGGTCTGCTTGACTCAGTTTAGTTTCAATAACACTGATGAAGGCACTAGAGCCCAAACGCTGGTCTGCTTGACTCAGTTTAGTTTCAATAACACTGATGAAGGCACTAGAGCCCAAACGCTGGTCTGCTTGACTCAGTTTAGTTTCAATCACAGTGATGAAGGCACTGGAGCCCAAACGCTGGTCTGCTTGACTCAGTTTAGTTTCAATAACGCTGATGAAGGCACTGGAGCCCAAACGCTGGTCTGCTTGACTCAGTTTAGTTTCAATAACACTGATGAAGGCACTAGAGCCCAAACGCTGGTCTGCTTGACTCAGTTTAGTTTCAATAACGCTGATGAAGGCACTGGAGCCCAAACGCTGGTCTGCATGACTCAGTCCCTTCCTGTACTGAGTAATTACAATCACAACCATTTTCGATCACAGTAACAATGCTATTATTTCAATTGCAGTTCCAATTATGCTGCGGTAATTTTTGTTTACTGTGTTTATTCTAAATAAGCCAATAATAATAATAATAATAATAATAATAATAATAATAATAATAATAATAATAATAATAACCGCAGGTAGAAATACACAAACATGCTGGGGAAACAAATGTGGTTGAAAATACAAGATCAATGATCGAACTGCAATCGATTGATTTATATGGTGTAGGAGCCATGACATTAGAATTGCAATTAATTAGGAATTGCACTGTTACCACTGGAATGAACCCCAGGTCTAGTGTCGACTGTGATCGTTTCATGCTATTGGTCCGGGACCCCTGTTTGTATGCCTCCTGGGGGGGCGAGAGGTGGGGGGGGGGGGTGTTTGCCCAGAGAGACAGAGAGAGAGAGAGAGGGAGAGAGGTAAAGGATTTTGCTATGAGCTCAGAGACTACACGCTGTTTGCTCAGGGCTTAGAGAGGAGATGACTAGGAACATACACCCCCGCTGGTCAGCTTAGAGACGCAGGAGAGAGAGAGAGAGTGTGTCACTGTGTGAGTCACAGTGTGTGTGTGCATCTGTATCTCTCTGTCAGTCCCTGTGTGTGTTCGTTTATTATTATTATTATTTATTTCTTAGCAGACGCCCTTATCCAGGGCGACTTACAATTGTCAGAAGATATCACATTATTTTTACGTACAATTACCCATTTATACAGTTGGGTTTTTACTGGAGCAATCTAGGTAAAGTACCTTGCTCAAGGGTACAGCAGCAGTGTCCCCCCCACCTGGGATTGAACCCACAACCCTCCGGTCAAGAGTCCAGAGCCCCTAACCGCTACTCCACACTGCTGCACACTGAACTTCTAGTGCTTGCTGGGTCAAATAAAAGCCCCACAAGAAAGGAAACTGACAAAAAAAAAAAATCGCAGCAAGCAAATAAAGGGTACCTGTGGCCTTACACAAATCTTTTTTTGTCTTTTTCAAAAGTCTCGTTCGCTCTTAAGCAGCTGCAGTAGGACAGCGAGACGATTCTGGATCATTCAGTATACGAGAAGGGGGAGTGGGGGAGGGTGATAGGATTTATAATAATGATGACGGCGTTTTAATCACCTGTGTGTGAAACTGGTTGAGAAAACATGTTCAGTGTTTGTGTCTATTTATCTTGAATATAAATAGCTGTCAGTCTAGTTGCTTTACAATAATACCTCAATACCTGATTGTCTGAGTTTGTAATCGATGTTAGCCCTTTCAAACACTAGGGATAAACTGCGGCTCTGTTGAGGGTAGTGTTGAGAGGAGGGTGGGTAATAGCGCCCCCTCACTTCTAAATATAAGCACTACGCCCCTGCCTGCAGTCCTTTCCCAAAGGGTCTTCAAGGGCAGAGTCTGCACTTATTAGCACATTAGCAAACACACACAAAAAAATCTGATTGTTACAGATTCGATTAGAAACCGTGAAAATGGATTAGGGGAGCACTTACAGGACCCAACGTGGGCAACTAATGGCTCTGTACTTTTTGAGTCCTGGTGTAATCTATCCAGCTGGGAGTTTTCACAGCACAGTGATTTGACACAGAGTTTTCAGGCTGTAAGGCAAATGTGACATTTCGTATGCTAAGTAATTCGATGAAGCAGAGCGGGTAAGTACATTATCTGGGCTTGACCTTATCGACGGCTTGGCAGATGTGGGGTATTAGTTTCCAAAAAATGACAGGTCGTGTTGAGAGAGGCACTGTCCTGTGTCGTTGCATTGCGCTGGACTCCTTGCATGGTCAAAGCCGGCGCAGG
>NW_026708129.1:120000-122500 GCF_902713425.1 Acipenser ruthenus | reverse complement strand
TCTCAGTGTCTCTGTGTCTGTGCGTGTCTCTGTGTGTGTGTGTGTGTGTGTGTTTCTCAGTGTCTCTGTGTCTGCGTGTCTGTGTGTGTGTGTGTGTGTGTGTGTGTGTGTCTCTGCGTGTCTGTGTGTGTGCGTGTCTCTGTGTGTGTGTGTGTGTGTGTGTGTGTTTCTCAGTGTCTCTGTGTGTGTGCGTGTCTCTGTGTGTGTGTGTGTTTCTCAGTGTCTCTGTGTCTGTGCGTGTCTCTGTGTGATCTTGCCTTTACTTGTAAGTGAGGATTATCCTCCAGTCAGCCTTGATATCACTTCATAAAGCTTGGCTAATCTTCTTCACCTGCCTTTCATGTTAGCTATAATATTCTCGTGTTTCCTGACTCTGACATTCTGTCATGCAGAGAGTGAGCTCCGACAGCAGAGAGAGAGGGAGGAGGGAGGAGAGGAGAGGAGAGACAGAGGACAGGACACTGCATCAGGTTTCATATCACTGTTATACAGTGTGGTCCTGCCAGCATTGTCCTGTGTACAGAACAGCACAGCGAGGCTCTGCCCAGCACACAGCAGAGTGTGTGTGTGTGTGTGCGTGCGTGCGTGCGTGCGTGTGCGTGTGTGTCTTGCTCCGTTCTCTCTGATTCCTTATCCTCCTCATCTCCGCAGGTGGGTGGGGTGGGGGTCTCTTTTCCAAGGGGGTCCCGCTCTGTCTCTCTGTGTTTCTTTCGGACGGGTTCCTGTTGTGTTTTCTGTATCGCTGCGGCTTCATCGCACTCTCATTGCCCTGAATGAAGCTGCCCTCCAGTGATCTCCAATCTGCAAAACTGCTTTCAATTCAATTCAATTCAATTCAATTCAATTCAAGCTTTATTGGCTTTCAATATCCAAATTAATAATCAGCCAAAACACTTGATACACACAGACAGGAGAGGCGAGGGACAGAACAGAGAGAGGGACTGGGAGGGAGGGAGGGAGGGAGGGAGGCAGTGTGGCTCTAGTGGAGCTGAGGAGGGACTGGGAGGGAGGGAGGCAGTGTGGCTCTAGTGGAGCTGAGGAGGGACTGGGAGGGAGGGAAGCAGTGTGGCTCTAGTGGAGCTGAGGAGGGAGGGAGGGAGGGAAGCAGTGTGGCTCTAGTGGAGCGGAGGAGGGACTGGGAGGGAGGGAAGCAGTGTGGCTCTAGTGGAGCTGAGGAGGGACTGGGAGGGAGGGAAGCAGTGTGGCTCTAGTGGAGCTGAGGAGGGACTGGGAGGGAGGGAGGGAGGCAGTGTGGCTATAGTTGAGCTGAGGAGGGACTGGGAGGGAGGGAAGCAGTGTGGCTCTAGTGGAGCTGAGGAGGGACTGGGAGGGAGGGAGGCAGTGTGGCTCTAGTGGAGCTGAGGAGGGACTGGGAGGGAGGGAAGCAGTGTGGCTCTAGTGGAGCTGAGGAGGGACTGGGAGGGAGGGAGGCAGTGTGGCTCTAGTGGAGCTGAGGAGGGACTGGGAGGGAGGGAGGCAGTGTGGCTCTAGTGGAGCTGAGGAGGGACTGGGAGGGAGGGAGGGAAGCAGTGTGGCTCTAGTGGAGCTGAGGAGGGACTGGGAGGGAGGGAGGCAGTGTGGCTCTAGTGGAGCTGAGGAGGGACTGGGAGGGAGGGAGGCAGTGTGGCTCTAGTGGAGCTGAGGAGGGACTGGAGGGAGGGAGGCAGTGTTGCTCTAGTGGAGCTGAGGAGGGACTGGGAGGGAGGGAGGCAGTGTGGCTCTAGTGGAGCTGAGGAGGGACTGGGAGGGAGGGTGGCAGTGTGGCTCTAGTGGAGCTGAGGAGGGACTGGGAGGGAGGGAAGCAGTGTGGCTCTAGTGGAGCTGAGGAGGGACTGGGAGGGAGGCAGTGTTGCTCTAGTGGAGCTGAGGAGGGACTGGGAGGGAGGGAGGCAGTGTGGCTCTAGTGGAGCTGAGGAGGGACTGGGAGGGAGGGAGGCAGTGTGGCTCTAGTGGAGCTGAGGAGGGACTGGGAAAGAGGGAAGCAGTGTGGCTCTAGTGGAGCTGAGGAGGGACTGGGAGGGAGGGAAGCAGTATGGCTCTAGTGGAGCTGAGGAGGGACTGGGAGGGAGGGAAGCAGTGTGGCTCTAGTGGAGCTGAGGAGGGACTGGGAGGGAGGGAAGCAGTGTGGCTCTAGTGGAGATGAGGAGGGACTGGGAGGGAGGCAGTGTGGCTCTAGTGGAGCTGAGGAGGGACTGGGAGGGAGGGAAGCAGTGTGGCTGTAGTGGAGATGAGGAGGGACTGGGAGGGAGGGAAGCAGTGTGGTCTAATATGTGTTTTTTGTGCAGTTTTGTTATTAAATGTACACTTGACTGATATAATCAAGGTAGATAAATTGTATTTGAGACCGGAGGGCACAGATATGAGGCGCTGCTTTGCCTCCCCCTCTATCCTCAGACACAATCTCTTAGGTTTTTTTTTTTTAATAACACTGTAAAAAGCTCTAGAAATGTCAGCGTAAAATCAATACGATTCCTGAGAGTTGTGGGAGGGTTAGTATCAC
>NW_026708129.1:97500-112500 GCF_902713425.1 Acipenser ruthenus | reverse complement strand
ATTAATTTCACGCCTCTTTAAACCCTGTTTGGGACTAAAAGACAAAACTGCTGGAAAGTGCTGACTGTGAAGAATATCTCTCCTCTCCTTCTCACTACACTCCTCTCCTCTCCTCTAACCTCAACTCCTCTCCTCTCCTCTAACCTCAACTACTCTCCTCTCCTCTCCTCTAACCTCAACTACACTCCTCTCCTCTCCTCTAACCTCAACTACACTCCTCTCCTCTCCTCTCCTCTAAACTCAACTACACTCCTCTCCTCTCCTCTAACCTCAACTACACTCCTCTCCTCTCCTCTAACCTCAACTACACTCCTCTCCTCTCCTCTAACCTCAACTACACTCCTCTCTCTCCTCTCTCCTCTCCTCTCCTCTCCTCTCCTCTAACCTCAACTACACTCCTCTCCTCTCCTCTCCTCTAACCTCAACTACACTCCTCTCTCTCCTCTCTCCTCTCTCTCCTCTCTCCTCTCCTCTCCTCTCCTCTCCTCTAACCTCAACTACACTCCTCTCCTCTCATCTCCTCTCCTCTCTGCAGTGATTAGCTGTGCTGGGAGAGGGGGAAGAGAGAGAGAGAGAGAGAGAGAGAGAGGGGGGGGGGGATCACAGGAGTGTAAATAAATCTGTTAGGCAGCGGGCAGTGCCAGCCTGCGAGGACCCCAGACTGGCAGGCAGGCAGGCAGGCGTCCATCTCACTGCCTGTTTAAAACAGCAGCAGTGTGGAGTAGTGGTTAGGGGCTCTGGACTCTTGACCGGAGGGTTGTGGGTTCAATCCCAGGTGGGGGGACACTGCTGCTGTACCCTTGAGCAAGGTACTTTACCTAGATTGCTCCAGTAAAAACCCAACTGTATAAATGGGTAATTGTATGTATAAATAATGTGTAAAGAAAATAATGTAATTGTATGTAAAAATAATGTGATATCTTGTAACAATTGTAAGTCGCCCTGGATAAGGGCGTCTGCTAAGAAATAAATAATAATAATAATAATAATAATAAAACACAGCACAGCCTCTCTGTGTGACTCTTAAAGGAATAGTTTCTAGCAGCTTTTAATTTCTTCCCTGTTTGATATTATTATTATTATTATTATTATTATTATTATTATTATTATTATTATTATTATTATTTACCAGCTATTCCAGCAGGAAGATATTCTGAAAAGATATATTAATGGCTGGAGAGGACTCTGGTTCCAATGCTATGGTAACCCAAGTGCATTTGTAATGTGTGTGAGAGAGGGAGAGAGATCAGGTCTGTCTGCCTGCCTGCCCGCCTGCTTGTCTGCCTGTCAGTCTGTCTGTTTCGCTGTATTTGCTGACAGACTGTTTCGCTGTGTTGCTGATTCCCAGCAGAGAGAGAGGGAGAGTCTGAATATTTAATGTCGTGGTCGAGCTTCTGAGAAAACAAACACTGAGAGGGAATGTCAACCATGACAAGGTACTCCCCCCCTCTCTCTCTCTCTCTCTCTCTCTCTCTCTCTCTCTCTCTCTCTCTCTCTCTCTCTCTCTCTCTCTCTCACCTCCCTCTCTCACCTCTCTCTCTCTCTCTCCATCGCTTCCCCCTCTCTCTCCCCCTCTCTCCCTCTCTCTTTCACTTTCTCTCTCCCCTTTCTCTCTGTCCCTCTCTTTCCTTCTCTCTCTCTCTCTCTCTCTGTCCCTCTCTCTCCCTCTCACACACCCTTATCGCTATTATACTATTTTGATGAAAACAAAGAGAGGTGAGAGAGTTTGCAGTCTCAGTTTTAAATATTGCAGCATTGCAAATGTTGTCTTTATGGTCGTATTGTTAAAGTACTGGTAGCTGTATAGTTTATAATAAGCTTTTACCAGGGGGATACCACAGCAGTAAACTTTGAGAAGGGGGCTGGTTCATTATCTTCTCTGTGCTTTACTACACTGTGCTGTTGTTTCACCAGGGGATATAAAAGCAGTAAGAGAAGGGGCTGGTTCATTATCTTCTCTCCTTCTCTTCAGTGGGTTTGCTAACCAGGCTTCTCTTAATTGGGTTACACAGCACACTTACTTACTGAATGACAGCAGAGGAAATCGCTGTGCTGGTTTAATTAGGGCCAGATGAGAGGTAAGCTGATTATACTGAGGCAGGGTGACTCTCTCACACACACACACACACACTGACACACACATACACTGAGATACTGAGACACACACACACTGAGATACTGAGACACACACACACTGAGATACTGAGACACTCACACACTGAGATACTGAGACACACACACACACTGAGATACTGAGACACACACACACTGAGATACTGAGACACTCACACACTGAGATACTGAGACACACACACACACACTGAGATACTGAGACACACACACACTGAGATACTGAGACACACACACACTGAGATACTGAGACACACACACACTGAGATACTGAGACACACACACACTGAGATACTGAGACACACACACACACTGAGATACTGAGACACACACACACACACTGAGATACTGAGACACTCACACACTGAGATACTGAGACACACACACACTGAGATACTGAGACACACACACACACTGAGATACTGAGACACACACACACTGAGATACTGAGACACACACACACCGAGACACTGAGACACTCACACACTGAGATACTGAGACACACACACACTGAGATACTGAGACACACACACACACACTGAGATACTGAGACACACACACACTGAGATACTGAGACACACACACACTGAGACACTGAGACACACACACACACTGAGATACTGAGACACACACACACACTGAGATACTGAGACACACACACACTGAGACACACACACTGAGATACTGAGACACACACACACTGAGACACTGAGACACACACACTGAGATACTGAGACACACACACACTGAGACACTGAGACACACACACACTGAGATACTGAGACACACACACACTGAGACACTGAGACACACACACACACTGAGATACTGAGACACACACACACTGAGATACTGAGACACACACACACTGAGATACTGAGACACACACACACTGAGACACACACACACACTGAGATACTGAGACACACACACACACTGAGATACTGAGACACACACACACTGAGATACTGAGACACACACACACTGAGATACTGAGACACACACACACTGAGATACTGAGACACACACACACACACTGAGATACTGAGACACACACACACACACTGAGATACTGAGACACACACACACACACTGAGATACTGAGACACACACACACACACTGAGATACTGAGACACACACACACACTGAGATACTGAGACACACACACACTGACACACACACACACTGAGACACACTCCCACAATCCCACATCATATTTCCTGTGCTAATGAGAGGGAAGAGAATTTAAATCCTCGCTCGCTGTGCGTGAGTTCTCGACCCGTTGCCATGGAGACGTGACCCTGTCGAGATTGTGACATTATGGTTAAAACCTCATCACCGGAGCAAAAATAGATTGAACTATTGCCCTGACATCCTTATACCACCGGCCAATAGTCTCTGCCTGTCATGTGATTGGTCCACATCACTGTCAGTCCCGCCCCTTCTCCCCTGCACTCCTCACAACAAGAGAAAGGGGCTGAACACTGATTCTGCGAGTTAACAGAAAATGAATCACAAAACAGTGCTTCCCTGTGCTTTACCATACCTCTCTGTGCTTTACAATGCTTCCCTATGCTTTACCAGACCTCTCTGTGCTTTACAATGCTTCCCTGTGCTTTACCATACCTCTCTGTGCTTTACAATGCTTCCCTATGCTTTACCAGACCTCTCTGTGCTTTACAATGCTTCCCTATGCTTTTCCAGACCTCTCTGTGCTTTACAATGCTTCCCTATGCTTTACCACACCTCTCTGTGCTTTACAATGCTTCCCTATGCTTTACCAGACCTCTCTGTGCTTTACAGTGCTTCCCTATGCTTTACCAGACCTCTCTGTGCTTTACAATGCTTCCCTATGCTTTACCACACCTCTCTGTGCTTTACAATGCTTCCCTATGCTTTACCAGACCTCTCTGTGCTTTACAGTGCTTCCCTATGCTTTACCAGACCTCTCTGTGCTTTACAGTGCTTCCCTATGCTTTACCAGACCTCTCTGTGCTTTACAGTGCTTCCCTATGCTTTACCAGACCTCTCTGTGCTTTACAGTGCTTCCCTATGCTTTACCAGACCTCTCTGTGCTTTACCATGCTTGCACTGTGACTTGTCACACTGTGCTTTGATTATGAGAAACCTTTTTTTTTGTATATGTATATATGGATCGCTGCACTGTTCTGTTCTCTTGTGGTTAAAGTTTCCAGACTAAAGCTGAGAAAATGAGCTTTAAACCCTGGGAGGGAGGGAGGGAGGGGAGTCAGTGTTTGCTGAGTGGCGTGTCTGATTGGTCTCGCTCCACCGACTCCCCCCCTCTCTCTCTCTCTCCCCCCTCTCTCTCTCGTTCACCTGTTCTGTTTCCCGCTCTGCTGACGCTCCGAAGGCGCTGTAATTAATAATGACATCGTGTTCCTGCGGCTCTCCTCAAATTGAAAAGGGGCCGCTGTAATCTGCCTGCTCCGCTCTTGTGATTCCTGAGGAGAGAGAGGGAGAGGAGAGAGGGAGGAGAGGGGAGAGGGAGGAGGGGGAGAGAGGGGGGAGAGGAGGGGGAGAGAAAGGAGGGGAGAGAGGGAGAGGAGAGCTTGGAGGAAAGGGAGAGGAAGGTGGAGGAGAGGGGGAACGGGAGAACGGAATGGGGAGAGAGAGGAGGGGCAGAGAGGGCAGTTGGAGAGGAGAGGGGGGCAGTTGGACTAGGAGGACTTGTCATGCCAATAATGACCATTTGAATTTGAATCGGATTTGAATTGAGAGAGAGACAGGAGAGGAGAGAGAGAGAGACAGGAGAGGGAAAAGGAAACAAACAAACAGGGCTGGGCCGCTCCTGTCAGCCTCCCTCTCTCCCCTCCTTGTATTCAGCTTGTTCAAGCATCTGTGCACAAACAGCAGCGCTGAAACAAGGGCGCGCTAACGAAGACTCCCTCTCTCCCTCTCTCCCTCTCTTTCTGTGTCTCTCTGTCTCTCTGTCTCCCCCTCTCTCTGTCTCTCGGTCTCTCTGTCTCCCTCTCTCTCTGTCCCTCTCTCTCTCTGTCTCCCTCTCTCTCTCTCCCTCTGTGTCTCTCTGTCTCCCTCTCTCTCTGTCTCTCGGTCTCTCTGTCTCCCTCTCTCTCTGTCCCTCTCTCTCTCTGTCTCCCTCTCTCTCTCTCCCTCTGTGTCTCTCTGTCTCCCTCTCTCGCTGTGTCTCTCTGTTTCTCTGTCTCTCTGTCTCCCTCTCTCCCTCTCTCTCTGTCTCTCTCTCACAGTGACACTGTGTTTTTGCTCAGTCATTGTTTTCAATCACAGAAGCGCGGAGTGCTGATCGCTCATTAGGGAGAGCGCGGGTGACGTGCTGGTGGGCTGGCAGTATTGACTGTCAGCAGTAATTAGTCAATTAATTAACACTCCTTCATTAAAGGGTTTGATGCCTGTATGACAGCAAGCAGGTCCTATCTATCTATCTATCTATCTATCTATCTATCTATCTATCTATCTATCTATCTATCTATCTACAGTATCTATCTGTCTGTCTGTCTACTTTGAAATCCCTCTCTCTTCCCCTCTTCCCCTGTCTCTCTACCCCATCCCTCTCTCTCTACCTCCCTCCCTTTCCACTCTGCCTCTCCTCTCATCCTCTATATCCTCCACCAACCCTCCCTCCCTTCTCTTTGCATCCCTCCCTCTCTCTCCTCTCCTCTCCACAGCTGTATCTCTTTCCAGTCAGTCATCCCTCCCTCTCCTCATCTCTCTCCTCTCCCTCTCTATGTCTTTCCTCTCCTCCCCCTCTCTCTCCTCCCTCTCTACCTCTCTCCTTTCCTCTCCTCTCTCTCTACCTCTCTCCTTTCCTCTCCTCACCTCTCTCTCCTCTCCCTCTCTACCTCTCTCCTTTCCTCTCCTCCCCCTCTCTCTCTTCCTCCCTCTCTACCTCTCTTCCTTTCCTCTCCTCCCCCTCTCTCGGTATCTCTCTTTGCATCCCTCCCTCTCCTCCCTCTCCTCTCTTCCTCCCAAACCCCAGATCTAATTAAGGTCAGGTGTTTCGTGTATTATTTTGTATTCCTAAATTGGCCCCTTGTTCTGTCTGTGATTAATTGCTCCCAGCTGCCTCGGTCTCCAGTCAAGTGATCTGTTACCCAGCGAGTCCTTCGAATCCAGATCCGCGGCTCAGCAGCGCGCCGGGACGCGCCCCTCGTTTTTTATATTAATGTTTCCGAGAGGAATGAAGCAACTTTGTAAAACTTTGGAGAGGAGATGAAACTTTCATTGGCACTCTCAAACACCACTGTCGCTGAAACTAAACTGAGTCAAGCAGACCAGCGTTTGGGCTCCAGTGCCTTCATCAGTGTTATTGAAACTAAACTGAGTCAAGCAGACCAGCGTTTGGGCTCTAGTGCCTTCATCAGTGTTACTGAAACTAAACTGAGTCAAGCAGACCAGCGTTTGGGCTCTAGCGCCTTCATCAGTGTCGCTGAAACTAAACTGAGTCAAGCAGACCAGCGTTTGGGCTCTAGTGCCTTCATCAGTGTTATTGAAACTAAACTGAGTCAAGCAGACCAGCGTTTGGGCTCTAGTGCCTTCATCAGCGTTATTGAAACTAAACTGAGTCAAGCAGACCAGCATTTGGGCTCTAGTGCCTTCATCAGTGTTATTGAAACTAAACTGAGTCAAGCAGACCAGCGTTTGGGCTCTAGTGCCTTCATCAGTGTTATTGAAACTAAACTGAGTCAAGCAGACCAGCATTTGGGCTCTTAGGCAGACAGACAGAAACTGCTAGTCTCTCTCCTCTCCTCTCTCTCTATCTCTCTCTCTCTCTCCTCTCTCTCTCTCTCTCTCTCTCTCTCTCTCTCTCTCTCTCAATTCAATTCAATTTCAATTCAAATTGGCTTTATTGGCATGACAATAAAAAGAATTGTGTTGCCAAAAGCACATACATGGCATAACCAACTCAAATATACAGACAAATAATTTTTCTTAATACTAACAGTATCCCTCCTCCCTCTATATTAATACAGTAAACAGAATCCCTCCCTTCCCCTCTATATCAAACAGTACCCCCCTTCCCCCCTCTATATTAAACAGAATCCCCTCCCTCCCTCTATTAAACAGAATCCCCTCCTCCCTCAATTAAACAATACCCCCTCCCTCCCCTCCCTCTCTCTATATTAAACAGAATCCCCCCTCCCTCAATTAAACAGAATCCCCCCTCCCTCCCTCCCTCCCTCTATATTAAACAGAACCCTCTATATTAAACAGAATCCCTCCCTCCTTCCCTCTCTCTTTTCCCTCTCTAGTGTGACGTGTTCACGGTCTGTCCCCTCAGGCTATGACAGGTCTCCACGTATTGACCAGCCAGTCTGGCTGTGTGTTTGTCTTCCCCCGGCAGGATTGACAGCTTCTGGGTATCACACATTTTGGGGAATTCTGGGACTAAATCACAGAATTTGGGGAAGAAAATTTCCCTTATGTTTCTCTCTCTCTCTCTCCTCTCTCTCTCTCTCTCTCTCTCCTCTCTCTCTCTCTCTCTCTCTCTCTCTCTCTCAGGTCTCTGGACATGAAAATTTCATTCATTCACTTCAGTGTGACGGAGAGAGAGAGAGAGAGAGAGAGAGAGAGAGGAGAGAGAGAGAGAGAGACTGAGAGGTTTTTTAAAGCTTGAAGTGTACTGAGAGATTGGGGGAGTCAGAGCGTAGGGAGAGAGAGAGAGAGAAAGTGTGGGGGAGTTTATTTTTAAGCTTCAGGAACTGAATTTTGAGTAGTATTGCGAGAGAGAGAGAGAGGGGGGGGGGGGGAATGAAGGAGGGAGAGAACTGTAGTGTTGTACAGTACCACTGTACCAGACAGACAGAGTGTGCTAGCGAAACAGGACCACTGTCTCTGTCCGTCTGTCCGTACTGTACTGAGGTGTATATAAATACTGATACAAATTCAGAAATTCTGCAGGAAACCTTATAAATTTAATGAGTAACATTTTGACTAGACTTTGAGAAGATACATCCGTCATTGAGCTTAGTAAGTCTCTCTCAGTATTTTTGAATGGAGTGCTATTAATTGTACTAATACAGCAGTGTGTAAATATATTAGATCAGCCCATTGCTTCTGTAGCTGTGAGTCTGAAATCAAACCACTGGGACTGAAAATCTGAGAAAATTGTCCGAATAGGCAAATTAGCGATTGTCTTATTGAATGGATGCCTTTAATAGGCCACCCGTGCAATTCATTTAAAACAGTGAAGAGAAAAGGAGCACAGAGCCACACACGATAAAACGCAGGAGACTTTTTAGAAGTGGTGTAAGACTGATTAAAGCACAGAGCGGTCTGACCGTTTTCACACAGGAGTGTGTTTCTATATCCCTGATTACTGAGCGGAGATTGAAATTCTCACCCCCAGAGGTGTTTTCATGCAGGCGGGTGTATAGACAGGATATCGATGACACATCTGGAGGTGTTCAGATACAGTTGCACACGGCTGTGTGTGTATAAGACAACGTCTCTTTTAATATGTGTGAATGGAGCGCTATTGAGTGGTAATACTAAATACATAGGCTGTCTGCAGCTCTGGCTAAAAGATTTGCATCCCCCTCTGTGTAGAATGAACTCATTCTGCTTCATGAAGTCGAGTGAAACCTGCTGAATAATGTGACGTTAACATATTGAATTGCACACCGCCTTGTAGTTTTCCATATACGACAAAACTGACAAATTGAAAAATGGGACATTTTGAAATCCAACATGAATTATGACTGTACTGCTATTATGGCTTCCTGACGGTAGACTTTTGTGTCGTTTCTTTGATTACCTAATGCTAGTAAAATATCAAAATGATGTTTATATAGTTTATTTATTTATTTATTTTTTTAATCATTTCTCAATCCTAAAATTCTAGGTGATGCAAGACTTTTGGCCAGAGCTGTACATATATATGTGTGTGTGTGTGTGTGTGTGTGTGTGTGTCTGTGTGTGTGTGTGTGTGTGTGTGTGTGTGTGTGTGTGTGTGCGTGCGTGTGTGTGTGTGTGTGCGTGCGTGTGTGCGTGCGCGCGCGTGCGTGCGTGCCTGCGTGCGTGTGTAATTATTAGTATAATTTCCAATCCATGTAATGCTGTGGTGTGCTCATGGTTTTGCTAGTTACGGTTTTGCCAGAGCGTTGAATTGCATTGAACACCGAGACCAAACACACCTTTGCAAACGAAACCGCTCCCTCCAACTCCAGAGTGCTTTTTGGCGGCCTCTTGTGGCGGTATGCGGTACTGCACTCAGCGTCCCTGTCTCTCGGATGCAAAAAACTAACGGCCTTTACTGGCAGGACAAGGCAAGCACGCATTGCCAAAGATACCGCAGCAACCGTACCGAAAGATTATAGATCTGTGTCGAGAAGAACAGTTAGAACAGAATGGAACAGATGGCTTGAAAGGAGTCCAATTACACACAGGGTGAGATGGCTGCAGGCTGCAATGCTCGCTCACTTGTGCTACCATCGCCTCTCAGCAACTTTCTGGTTGCTAAGCCCTTCTGTGAGCTCTCTCTCTCTCTCTCTCTCTCTCTCTCTCTCTCTCTCTCTCTCCTCTCTCTCTCTCTCTCTCTCTCTCCTCTCTCTCTCTCTCTCTCTCTCTCTCTCTCTCTCTCTCTCTCTCTCTCACCCAATTAGCTGGTGCTGTTTCAATAAAGAGGAAACGGTGAAGCAGCCATCCTGTGAGACTCTCACTGCTCCTCATCTCTCGCTATCACATATACACACTGTATATATATATATAAAGGCATATATTTGCATCCTGAGCCATTCTTTTTTTTTTTTTTTTTTTTTAAAGTCATAAAAGTGATAATTCCTCTAGAGGAAAATATACTTGAACTTTGACCCATTCGACTCCTCGAGACCATCGCTTTCAATTCAAACGCAAAATGTCTCGTCTTCAATCACTCGACAACACCCCACAGTACAGAAATGTTCATTAATGATCAACTAAATGAGAAAAAAAAAATGATGTAAAGCTGGTACATTCGTATCTCAGAGAAACGTATTGATTTCATTGATTGGTTTTAATCAATTATTCACTTGTGTGTGTATCTACATTCCCTTTATATATATATATATATAATATATATATAGAGAGAGAGAGAGAGAGAGAGAGAGAGAGGAGAGAGGGAGGGAGAGGGAGGTTTCAAAGGAGGTAAACTGCAGTGTACAAAAATGACAGGTTTGCATGAACACAAAACAGTGCATTTCTATTGAGTGTCTCACGCTGTCCCTCAGGCTGGGACAGGCACACACGTCCTGGGCTGATCGCTCTGCTGTCAGAGCCTCCTCTCCCAGCAGGATCCGCAGCTTCTCAGGGCCAGGCAGAGTGTGGAAACTGGGTCAACCGACTCGAGAATTTCAGAAGGTGTGTGTCCCCTTATTTCTCTCTCTCTCTCTCTCTCTCCCTGACTGTGTTTATATATAGTCATGACCCCCCTCCCTCTCCTGTCTCTTTCATCTCAGCGGCGTGGGGGAAACATCACAGGAAAAAAATGGTCCGAGATCAGACAGCAGGAAAATCTTCGGTTTCTCTGAATGCAGCTCATTATTAAAAACACATGCCTCCCATCTCTCCCTGTCGCTCACACTATACTGCAAATACTACCACTATACTGCACCATACTGGCATATACTACACTATACTGCATATTAATAAACATGGTAAACTGTGGTAAATGCAGAGTGGAAGAATGGGGGGGGGGGCAGTCCTGTGGTGAATGTTTGGCATTGAATTTATGAAGAGTCTTTTGCTATTTCTAAATTCAGCAGTATTGAGTGTTCAACAGTTCTGGAGTCTGAGGGTCATTGCAATCTCTCTCTCTCACTCACTCACTCACTGTGTTGGGGGGGGGAATGTCACTGCGCTTTTTTAAGAGGCACCCCAACCATTCTATACACAACATTGCCATCTAGTGGACATGAGTGCGCGCTGCATGCCTGCTGTGTGTATGGGGGGGGGGGGGGTGTCCTCTCTTCCTTTGATTTCAATTGCTAAAACGTTTTCTCTGCTTCACTCAGTTTCTTATACTTTCAATAACACTGGTGAAGGCACTAGAGCCCAAACGCTGGTCTGCTTGACTACCTGGTTATCTACAAAGCACTTGCAAGCCTCACTCTATACCCCCCCCCCCACCCCCCTCCACTTTCAGTCGCTGCGTGTATAATTCTACCATGTTGTTAAGTTTCCTATCTATGTATCTATTTTATAAAGCACGTGTGTTTTTTTCTTTCAAAGTTATGGCAACTTCTCAAACTCCACAGAGTTCGGGGAAACTGTTGTAAAATTTACTAAAAATGTCAAACGTGGGTCCGAATGGGTATATCGGACCCCCAGTCTCATTCAAAGACATTTCAAAAAGAGCTTTGAAGCAGACTTCAAAGTTATCAGCGTAAAAACCTGTCAGGATGTTAAAAATGAAAAGAAAAAACGACAGGTGCGTTATTTTAAACAGTTGTAGCAACACCTGGGGGGACGCGTCACGCTGCATTTTTTAGCGGAACCCCAATACTTACTTTTTAAGGAACAGGAACGTCTCTGAAAAGAAGACCTTTTTGTCACCTTGCTAACCGATCCCAGACTGACACAGATCGCTCATCATCACGAAAACTCAAATTCAAATGGTTCATTCAATCTCGGAGCTGCTGCTGAATTTTTTTCAAGGTGTGCAGGGCGGTTCTGTGTTGATAAGCATCATGTTAAAATTGATTCTCGTAGCCATAATTAATCCTAGAGCCGCTGCTGCAGTTTCACTGTGCGTAAGGGAGCTTTGTTAGTTTATTATTATAGTTTATTAAAATTGCCTATTGCTTTTCTCTTGCATATTCAGTTCATGTCGTGATTCACGTGCGTCATCACAGAAGTAATAAACACCTTTGTATTTTTGATTCATGTTGTGACACTTCGCTTGCTTCCCGAGGGTAGTTCTCTCTGTTGCCTCAGCATTTACAAAGTGTGTCTCTGTGTCTCCCAGTCTCAGACAGGCGGGCTACACTGTGAAGGTCAATGTCAACGACTATCTGGATATCTACTGCCCGCATTACAATTCCTCTACGCCTCCTCAGCGCATGGAGCAGTACGTCCTGTACATGGTGAACCGCGAGGGCTACCGGGGCTGCGACCCGGCCCAGGGCTTCAAGCGCTGGGAGTGCAACCGGCCCCACGCCCCCCACGCACCCATCAAGTTCTCGGAGAAGTTCCAGCGCTACAGCGCCTTCTCCCTGGGTTATGAGTTCCACGTGGGCCACGAGTACTATTACATCTGTGAGTATCCGTGACTGCCTCTATTACATCTGTGAGTATCCGTGACTGCCTCTATTACATCTGTGAGTATCCGTGACTGCCTGTATTACATCTGTGAGTATCCGTGACTGCCTGTATTACATCTGTGAGTATCCGTGACTGCCTGTATTACATCTGTGAGTATCCGTGACTGCCTGTATTACATCTGTGAGTATCCGTGACTGCCTCTATTACATCTGTGAGTATCCGTGACTGCCTCTGGGAGTACTGACAGTGCATCAAGTAGACCTGTGAGTGTAGTTTACAGACACGATATGCATTAACTTATATAGATGTACAGAGATGTTGTATCGCCCTGTGATTGGCTGCTTGGAGCTGCGTGGTTTACAATGCGCCGCTGGTGTAACCGTGGTCTCTGTTCCTCCCGTAGCCACGCCCACGCATCACCACGGCCGCACCTGCCTCAGGATGAAGGTGTACGTCTGCTGCTCCACCAGTGAGTACCACGCGGCAAGACTCCCATTGCACAGCAGCGGCACCCAGTCCAGGTTTTACTACCAGCTTGATCACCCCCCCAGTCTTTCTAGGCAACAAGCTCAGGTGTGTCTGATTATCAAACTCCCAGTAAAACCAGGACTGGATCACACCGCTATGCAATGGGAGTGTTATTTCCATCGCTGATATGCTATGTTAAACTATCACTACACTGTACAGCACTAACCTGTAGCCATACTGCCCCATTCCAATCTGCAGTAACAAGCTGTGTGTGTGCTAAAAAGATATGAAGAGACTCCTCCTCCCTCCCCCCTCCGTTCCCCCTCATAGTCACACAGGAGCAGCTGGGACTGGTCCCAGCGCAGTGTCTGTGGGGCGTCTCTGAGCAGCTCCACACTGAGCGGCTAGTTCTGCTGTCTGCTGTCCCTCTCCTAACAGGACTGACAGTCTCTCTCTCTCTCTCTCTCTCTCTCTCTCTCTCTCTCTCTCTCTCTCTCTCTCTCTCGCTGCAGCCTCACAGCTGGAGGATGACAAACTGCACCCGACCCGGCCGAGCTTCACTCTCACACCCGAAGACATCAAGATCGAGGACATTAGTGAGAGGAGGAGGAGGGGGGGAGGGGGAGGGGGGGAGGGGAGAGGAGGGGAGGGAGGGTGGACTGGGGAAGGGGGAAGGGGAGAGGAGAGAGAGGGGAGGGGGGATGGGGAGGGGGGGAGGGGGGAGGGGAGGGGGATGGGAGGGGAGAGGGGGATTGGGAGAGGGAGATGGAGAGGGGAGTGGGAGAGTGGAGAGGGGAGGGGGAAGGGTGGATGGGGAGAGGGGGGAGAGGAGGGGCAGAGGAGAGGGGAGGGAGGGAGAGAGGAGGGGGAGGGGGAGAGGAGAGGGAGGGATGTGAGGTGAGAGAGCAGAGCATTACACTTCATCAATCATGGAACTAAGTCATAATAAAAACAGAGACACGCAGCCCGCAGACACACACACACACACACACACACACACATTCACACACACACACACACACATTCACACACACACACACACACACGCACGCACGCACACACACACACACACACACATTCACACACACACTCAGGCTCTTGTGTAAGACTGGAACCCCCCCACACACAGTCAGGAATGCTGATTAACCCGCTGCCCCTCTTCACAGCTGACTGGAGAAGTCAAAGCAGCAACGAAAAATGAATCGATCAATTCAAACATTTTAAACCAGCTCTCACAACGCCTCACCGGGGAAACAGACAAATAAAATATTCTAGCTCCCATTCTACCCACGGCAGCCTCGTCCCATTGAAGCTGCCCTATACTTGTGATACCATCGCCCCTCAGTGTAATACAGAACGCAGTGCATATAACATAAGAGTGTCATTATTTCTGTAGCTGTGCTGTACATTTCGTGCTTGAGATGACATCACTGCACACAAGATAAGGTGTTCTGGAATGTTGACAGATCCTGGCTGGTGATTGGCTGGTTCCTTGTTCTCTCGTGTTTGACGGACGGCCCTTTCGTTATCAGTCCGGCACGCTGACAGAATCCAGCTACTCCTTCACATGACTCGCATTCCTTCACCCTCCACATTTTTTCGTTCGTTTGTTTTTTCCCTTGCGTGCTTTCGTGCCTCTCTCTGCTTCGTTCCTCCCGTTTCTCTTCACCTTCATTTGTTTTCTATTCTTTCGCTCTTCTCGTTGTTTTCTTTCTTTTCATATTGCCTCCTTCCTCCTTCCTCGTGTCCCTGATCAAAGTTAACAGAAGCAAAATGACTGAAGTAAACTTTCATTATCTTCTCTGTGCTTTACTACACTGTGCTGTGCTTTTACCAGGGGGATACCACAGCAGTAAACTTTGAGAAGGGGGCTGGTTCATTATCTTCTCTGTGCTTCACTACACTGTGCTGTGCTTTTACCAGGGGGATACCACAGCAGTAAACTTTGAGAAGGGGGCTGGTTCATTATCTTCTCTGTGCTTTACTACACTGTGCTGTGCTTTTACCAGGGGGGTACCACAGCAGTAAACTTTGAGAAGGGGGCTGGTTCATTATCTTCTCTGTGCTTCACTACACTGTGCTGTGCTTTTACCAGGGGGATACCACAGCAGTAAACTTTGAGAAGGGGGCTGGTTCATTATCTTCTCTGTGCTTTACTACACTGT
>NW_026708129.1:85000-92500 GCF_902713425.1 Acipenser ruthenus | reverse complement strand
AAATTGAAAAAAAATTGAAAAAAAATTAATATTTAAGAATTATAATAATTAATTCAGTGACCACTAAGATAAGATTAAAATCTTGTCATATTTTTACTTCTTTGAGTGTGTTGATTCCTTTATTTCTGTATTTGATTGTAGGATTCTGCATAACACAGTCAATTATGGCCCATTCGCTTCCATTGAGATTCCAAATCCTATGCACCTGCCATTAGGTCAGGACATGGTACTGTTTCTAGAATCGAACGTCACAAAGCCCCCCTCACCGCACAGCACCACACCGCACTGCCTGCTCAAACTGTGTGAAATGAAGAGATGTCCTACACTCAGGGGAGAGGGAGAGCAGATACATGCTGACAGGTAAAGATAACACACAGAGCCAGACACAAGCACACCGAGAGGGTGAAGCGTCTACAAAATCCTTCAGAACAGGGGGAGAGGAGGGGGTTAGGAAGAGAGAGAGAGAGAGAGAGAACAGGGATGGTCTATACAAAATCTCTTGAGAGAGTAAAGGGTGGATTAGAGAGAGTTTAGAGATTAGAGAGGCAGGCCTGTGACTCAGGTGAGGGGCCCCAGGTGTGGGTGATTCAGCATGACTAACACAGCGAGACTGCCTTACAGCACTGAAACCACACAGAGGAAATGAATTTACTGACACAGACCTCAGGAAGAAGAATAGAAATCTTTCTCGTGTCTCAATGTAAATTCACTAACTATCCCACCAAAAACATCTCTTATAAAAGTTCACCAGGGTAAATATGCACGGTCATTTTGCAATTCTCCCACAAGTTTTTCCCACATGCATTTAAAATACCTCTCTGTGCTTTACAATGCTTCCCTATGCTTTACCACACCTCTTTGTGCTTTACAATGCTTCCCTATGCTTTACCACACCTCTCTGTGCTTTACAATGCTTCCCTATGCTTTACCAGACCTCTCTGTGCTTTACAATGCTTCCCTATGCTTTACCAGACCTCTCTGTGCTTTACAATGCTTCTCTATGCTTTACCAGACCTCTCTGTGCTTTACAATGCTTCCCTATGCTTTACCACACCTCTCTGTGCTTTACAATGCTTCCCTATGCTTTACCACACCTCTCTGTGCTTTACAATGCTTCCCTATGCTTTACCAGACCTCTCTGTGCTTTACAATGCTTCCCTATGCTTTACCAGACCTCTCTGTGCTTTACAATGCTTCCCTATGCTTTACCGTGCCTCTCTGTGCTTTAAAATGCTTCCCTGTGCTTTACTATGTTTTACTGTGCTTTACTTCACTAAGCAGGATTGCACTTGTTTAGTCCTGCAAACAGTAACACAAGAGAGACGGCACACACACACACAGAGAGGTCTGGTAAAGCATAGGGAAGCATAGGGAAGCATTGTAAAGCACAGAGAGGTCTGGTAAAGCATAGGGAAGCATTGTAAAGCACAGAGAGGTCTGGTAAAGCATAGGGAAGCACTGTAAAGCACAGAGAGGTATGGTAAAGCACAGGGAAGCATTGTGAAGCACAGAGAGGTCTGGTAAAGCATAGGGAAGCATTGTAAAGCACAGAGAGGTGTGGTAAAGCATAGGGAAGCACTGTAAAGCACAGAGAGGTCTGGTAAAGCATAGGGAAGCACTGTAAAGCACAGAGAGGTCTGGTAAAGCATAGGGAAGCATTGTAAAGCACAGAGAGGTACGACGTTAAGATATGACACATGGTCTGGTCTTGAACTTACAGCGTAAACAAAAGTAATGAATTCACTCATAAATCTTGCACTGTCGACTCCGTGCACACCTTACAGTTAAACAGGAGCGTTGCTCAATGTTTTTGCAAGCGCGTGGGGTGAAGTTCAGCCCGATCACGTGTTGAGGTAAACAGTCCGGGAGAGTGAAAGCACAGCGAGTCCTGTCATAGCTATCGGCTTAGCGGCTAATCATTAAACAGAGGCTCGCCCTTCGGCTGCTCCACACCAAACAACCCGTGCAAACACGCTTCTGTTAACAAGGGAGCTGCGTGAACTGTGTGTGTTGATCTGTAAAACCTGCAAATCTTCCCGTTGCAATTCGTCTTCCCATTGCATCGCAACCGCCGATTTGCAGAAACTGCGGAAGCCGCCGAGGCTGAACGGCTGTGGACGAAAAGATTTGCAGCACCTAGAATTTTAGGATTGAGGCATAAACAGGAAAACTACAGGAAAAGAATGTATCTATTTTATTTAATATCATCCAAATTAAAGAAACCACCAAATGATATCGCAAAAAAAAAAGTCTACAGGTAGGAAGCCATAGTAGCAGTACGGTATTTCATTTCGAAATGTCACATTTTTCAATTGTTGTCAGTTTTCCGCTAATTATGTGGTAGACTACAAAGCGGCGTGTAATTCAATACGTTACGGTAACATTATCCAGCAGGTTTCATTCGACTTCATGAAGCGCGGTTAGTTACTCTATAGGGGGGAGCAACACTTTTATTCAGAGCTGTGGCTGGCGCGCTCGCTGTCAATGACAAAGCATTCAAAATATTTAAACCACAACAGGTTCTAGGTTATATATAGGAATTAAATGCGTCTGTTTTTATTTATAGATTTAATTATTTCTGCGACGTTTCGTTCCCCTCTAATCACGCGGAGGGTGTTTTGCATTCTCTTGCAGTCTTTGTAGGACAGACCCCCCCCCCCCCCCCCAACACACACACACACACACACACACACACACACACACACCACCCCATCCGACACATACACCCCACCACCCTCCCCCCTCCCCCCGACACACACCCCCACCACCCCAACCACACACACACACACACACACACACACTCACAAACACACACACACTCACAAACACACACACACACACACACACACACACACACTCACACACACACTCACAAACACACACACACACACACACACACACTCACAAACACACTCACAAACACACACACACACACACTCACAAACACACACACACTCACAAACACACACACATACACACACACACTCACAAACACACACACACACACACACACACTCACAAACACACTCACAAACACACACACACACACACACTCACAAACACACACACACACACACACCACCCCATCCGACACATACACCCCACACCCCACCCCACCCCACACACCCCACCACCCTCCCCCCGACACACACCCCCACCACCCCAACCACACACACCCCAACCACACATATACACACACACACACCCCACCCCACACACACCACACCAACCTCCCCACACAAACCCCCACCACCCCAACCACACACACCCCAACCACACATATACACACACACACACCCCACCCCACCCCACACACACACACACCACACCAACCTCCCCACACAAACCCCCACCACACACACCCCAACCACACATATACACACAAACACACACCCCACCCCACACACACCCCCCTCACCCCACACACACCACACCAACCTCCCCACACAAACCCCCACCACACACACCCCAACCACACATATACACACAAACACACACCCCACCCCACCCCACACACACAAAACAATTAAATGGGGGTTGCAAATGCAATCTCAAAAGCAAAGTTTTACACTGAATAGTGCTCCGAAAAACAAACACGCCCCTTCAGATTCTTCAATGAATGAAGCTGCAGCTTCAGGGAACTTACAAGTGGCTTGTCCTGAGTTGATTTATTTGTGTCTTGAGTGAAGGGCTCTGAGTACAGAACAGTACAGTACAGTGTAGTACAGCAGTACAGTATTAAACCACACTACGGAAGAGTGTAGTACAGTACTGTATACTATGATACAGTATAGCAGAGTATACTATAGTACTGTATAGTATATATATTATATAGTAAAACAGTTTCATGCTGCTTCTAGTATAGTTTTCTATAACAGTATAGTACAGAACCAAGTTTAATTTAAAACAGTAATGTATGCAATCACACACACAGAGTCTCGAACCCCTGCTCTCTCAGATTGCACACGCCTCTCTTTCTCTCAGGTAACCCGAGTTGTGTAAACATGTTAAACACTCTGTGACTGGCACAGAGCCCAAAATCGCTGGCGTCTCCACAGGAACCTCACTGCAGGGCTCAGAGCTCTGTGCAACTCACACACACTTCCATTCACACACACACACACACACACACGAACACCCCCACTCACACACAAAGCAAATGCAGTGAGAAAAACGAGTGAGGAACCAGCCTGTCCAGGTGTGTGAGAGAGAGGGAGGGGTCGGGGCTGATAATGAGAGATTCAGCTGTCAAACACTCGCACGCACGCAGGGAGAGGGGGAGGAGAGGGGGAGGAGAGGGGAATGGAGGAGAGAGAGAAGAGAGGGGGAGGAGAGAGGAGAGGGGAATGAAGGGGAGAGAGAGAGGAGAGAGAAGAGGAGGAGGAGAGGGGAATGAAGGAGAGAGAGGAGGAGAGGGGAATGGAGGAGAGAGAGAAGAGAGGGGGAGGAGAGAGGAGAGAGGAGAGGGGAATGAAGGAGAGAGGAGAGGGGAATGAAGGGGAGAGAGAGGAGAGAAGAAAGAGGAGAAGGAGAGGGGGAGGAGAGAGGAGAGGGGAATGAAGGGAAGAGAGAGAGGAGAGAAGAAAGAGGAGGAGGAGAGGGGAATGAAGGAGAGAGAGAGGGGGGAGGAGAGAGGAATGAAGAGAGAGAGGAGAGGGGGAGGAGAGGGGAATGAAGGAGAGAGAGGAGGAGGAGAGGGGAATGAAGGAGAGAGAGAAAGAGGAGAGGGGAATGGAGGAGGGAGAGGGAGGAGAGAGGAATGAAGAGAGAGAGGGGAATGAAGGAGAGAAAGAAAGAGATGGAGAGAAAGGGAGAGACAGGGAAGGACAGACAGGAGAGAGGGAAGGAGACAGGGAGAGAATAGGAGAAGGGAGAACTTCACTTTGTCTTTTTCAATAAACATTTATATTACATTTTTGCATGCAATCGGACAATACAAACACATTCTCAACTGTATAACTTCAACATGCATACATCTAAACCCATGCTTAGGGTCAGGTATAAAAACGCTGGACAGGCCTGGTTGCCTATAATTCTGGCTAGCATGGCTGCAAGAGGAGACCTCAGTGACTTTGAAAGAGGGGTGATTGCTGGGGCGCGTTTGGCAGGAGCTTCAGTGACCAAGACAGCTCAACTTGCTGATGTTTCACGAGCAACGGTGTCTAAGGTCATGTCAGCATGGAACTCCGAGGGAATGACATCATCAGCGAAGGGCAACAGCGGGCGGAAACGCATACTCCAGGATCGTGATATCCGTGCATTAATTCGAAGTGCAAGGCAAAACAGGCGAACAACTGCAGATCAATTGACTGCAAATTTGGGGTGCGAGCGGCCAGTTTCATCAAAAACGGTCCACTGAGAACTCCACAGAGCGGGATACCATAGTGGCCCAACGCCCTTTACATTGGAGTTTCCATTTTTTTGTCCACTACCTGTACATCTATTAATATTATTATTTATTTCTTAGCAGACGCCCTTATCCAGGGCGACTTACAATTGTTACAAGATACCACATTATTTTTTACATACAATTCCCCATTTATACAGTTGGGTTTTTACTGGAGCAATCTGGGTAAAGTACCTTGCTCAAGGGTACAGCAGTAGTGTCCCGCACCTGGGATTGAACCCACGACCCTCCGGTCAAGAGTCCAGAGCCCCTAACCGCTACTCCACACTGCTGCCACATCTATTTTAAATTAAAAAAATTAAAAAATAAACGGGCCCCACATTTGAAGGAAGTCATTTCGTTCCTCTTTATCTTTGTCTGGTAGAGCCTCTCCACCTGCATCAGATAGCATTACACGTCTCCATTGTGTGAATGTGGCTCTCACTTTGTCTCCCTTATCTGTCCTCAAGCTCCCCATCTCCAGCCCTCTTGGATTTCATGTTAACAGCTTCTCCTCTCAGTAATGACTGTAACCCGAGCCTCGATACCTTGAAGCACAGGGAAGACAGATGTGCTTTCAAACAGGTAGCCTCTTCCAGTCCTGCCTGTGTACGGAGGCTGCTGGCACAGCTATCCATCACCATGCCCCTCACAGCACAGTGGGAGGGATACCAGCTTTAATAGCTTCACTATTTATCAGGAAGGCGTTCGCCCTTATCGGCTGTCTGTCTCTGTATGCAGCCCGAGCTCAGAGGAGTGTGGTGCTGTGAGTGTGAGAGATTAGCAGGGAGAAGGGGGGTGGGATGTTTCGAACTTCCTCCCCCCTCTCCCCTCTCTCCTCTCCCCTCTCCCCTCTCCCCTCTCCCCCTTCCTTCCTCTCCCTATTCCTCCTCTCCTCCTCTCCCCTGTTTGCATATGTTTCCACTGTAATTAACACACATTATTTCCTTGTTAACTTGTGTGGACTGGAATCATCCAGTCATGCCAATAAACCTGAATGAACAGAACTGAAATGAATGGAGAGAGAGAGAGAGAGAGAGAGAGAGAGAGAGAGAGACGCACGCGCGTACACACACAGAGGCTGAAACACACACACACACAAACAGATAGAGACACACACAAACAGATACACACACACAGAGACTGATATACAGAGAGGGGGAGAGAGAGAGAGACACGCACACACACACACACACGCACACCCACACACACCCACACTGCCACCCAGGATGAGTGTGACAGCAGATTCTCTAGTCTAGCTGCTTGCAGCATTGCCACTGAGATCCCCTTTCATCTCAATTCAAAGCGGCGTTCTCTCTCCACAATCCATTGAGAAATGAGAAGACGCGAACGGCTCCAGACAGACAGACAGACTCCAGCGCTGTAATTAATCACCTGTTTGGGAGACGTCAGTGTACCAAGCTGTGTTCTGCAGCCCTGTCTTTATTGACAAGCCTGCAGCTCTGGCAAGAGCACTGAGGAGAGCAGAGCCTGGAGGGCTTAATACAAAGAAACTCGCTGTAATAAAAATGAGAAAGTATTCACACACACCCCCCCCCCCGACCACCCCGCGGACCGGAAGACATTATCCCGCTCGCACATCACCCATTCCTATCCCATTCCAATGATGTCATACCCAGAGGGGGGTCATTCCTTAACCCCCCCACCCCGTCACGAAACTTCCATGTACGGAAGGTATGTGAGAGATTCCTGTTTTTATTAAAGCTTAAAAACAAACTAAAAATCCTCCTCTTATAAATGTCCCGTTACGCTCCCTCACCTCACCTCTGTAATCCCCTGCACAGCTGCTCAGGAGACCTGAATTTGTGTGACTCCCCCCCCTGCACACCACGCGGCCGTGCCTTTACCAGGGGAGACCCTCGGGGACCCCTGCGCTCCCCTGACTGTGTGACTCCCCCCTGCACACCACGCGGCCGTGCCTTTACCAGGGGAGACCCTCGGGGACCCCTGCGCTCCCCTGACTGTGTGACTCCCCCCTGCACACCACGCGGCCGTGCCTTTACCAGGGGAGACCCTCGGGGACCCCTGCACTCCCCTGACTGTGTGACTCCCCCCCTGCACACCACGCGGCCGTGCCTTTACCAGGGGAGACC
>NW_026708129.1:0-80000 GCF_902713425.1 Acipenser ruthenus | reverse complement strand
CGAAATGTTTAGACTTTAGCATTCCACACGCGAATTTAAAAACGGGAGCTACTAAACTCCCTCGTCTAGCCGGCACATTCACAGCTATGTTACCCGTTCTGTCCTCTGACCCCTCTTTGAAGATTCACACGAGTGTCTGTGGATTGCAACACAGAACTCAGCGGGCTCTTTGTAACTGTCCAGCACAGCAGACAGGCGTCTGTCCTGAATGCAGACCAGCATCTGTCCTGAATGCAGACCAGCATCTGTCCTGAACGCAGACCAGCGTCTGTCCTGAATGCAGACCAGCGTCTGTCCTGAACGCAGACCAGCGTCTGTCCTGAATGCAGACCAGCGTCTGTCCTGAATGCAGACCAGCTTCTGACCTGAACGCAGACCAGCTTCTGTCCTGAATGCAGACCAGCTTCTGTCCTGAATGCAGACCAGCGTCTGTCCTGAATGCAGACCAGCTTCTGACCTGAACGCAGACCAGCTTCTGTCCTGAATGCAGACCAGCTTCTGTCCTGAATGCAGACCAGCGTCTGTCCTGAATGCAGACCAGCGTCTGTCCTGAATGCAGACCGGCGTCTGTCCTGAATGCAGACCAGCGTCTGTCCTGAATGCAGACCGGCGTCTGTCCTGAATGCAGACCAGCGTCTGTCCTGAATGCAGACCAGCGTCTGTCCTGAATGCAGACCAGCGTCTGTCCTGAATGCAGACCAGCGTCTGTCCTGAACGCAGACCAGCTTCTGTCCTGAATGCAGACCCCCAGACCCTGAAGGCAGGGAGAGTGCGTGGCGATAGCGGGGTTGATGAATGAGATTAGGCTGCACTTATGTGCTCACTAGCCTACGAGTCACCGCATGACTGTATTATTATTATTATGATTATTATTATTAATTTCTTAGCAGACGCCCTTATCCAGGGCGACTTACAATTACTACAAGATATCACATTATTTTTTACATACAATTACCCATTTATACAGTTGGGTTTTTACTGGAGCAATCTAGGTAAAGTACCTTGCTCAAGGGTACAGCAGCAGTGTCCTCCCACCTGGGATTGAACCCACGACCCTCCGGTCAAGAGTCCAGAGCCCTAACCGCTACTCCACACTGCTGTATGTATACAGCGGTAGCCAACAGTTTTGCATCACGTAGAATTGTAGGAGTGAGAAATAATAATAATAATAATAATAATAATAATAATAATAATAATAATAATAATAATAATTTACAACTTTTATTTATCATGTATAAAGAAACTACAAAATGATATCGCAAAAAAAAATCTACCGGAAGGAAGGCGTAATAGTTTCAGGTTACCTTTCAAAATGTCACATCTTAAATTCGTCAGTTTTTTTTTTTTTTAGTATAAGGGAAAAGTACAAAGCGGTGGTGTGTAATTCAAAATGTTAACGTGACATTATTCAGCAGGTTTCATTCGACTTTATGAAGCAACATTAGTTAATTCTATCAGGCGATGCAAAACTTCTGTCCATAACTGTATATATATATATATATATATAAACGCGTCAGAAATGTTTTAAAAATATGTTGTTCTTTGAAGTTTGTTCAACAAAAGAAATAAAATGAACTGACTCTTGGAAAACTTGAGTAGTGTGGATGATTAAGAAAACCCGCAAGGTGTTCTGAATCATAAGGGTAAAGATTTGTTGAAACATTCCCGGCTGGTCGGCATAAATTGAGAGAGACAATCACTTTCTTCAAAGACGTTACCTTATATTGGTCAGCACCTTTGTGAAGATTAAGCATTGCAGTGCACAGAAAGTTTTTTGTTTAGTTTTTAATTTATATATATATACAGTATATAAAACTTTACTTCCCTTCCAGCGTTTTTACAGCTTTATGTGCCCCCCCCCCCCCCCCCCAGTCTCTGACTGGTCTCTTACTGGTCCAGGTCTGACCCCCCCCAGCTGTGCCCCCTCTTTTAATATCTCCTCTGCAGTGCGCTCTGTAACCCGAGGTACTGCCCAGTATAGATCGCACACATGTTCCCACAAAGCCCTCAATTAGAATTAGCCCAAAAAAAGCCCACGTTTCCACCCAGGCACAGTGCCAGCGAAGAGAGTTAAAAGAGGCATAGCGACTGATCAACAGCAAACCACTATAATTAGGGGTACAGGAATAGAGAGAGGGAGACAGTCACACACGAACCATAGCTGTGCCCCTGTCTGCCTGTCTGTCTGCATTGTCTCTTCTAGTTTCAATAACTCTGATGAAGGCACTAGAGCCCAAACGCTGGTCTGCTTGACTCAGTTTAGTTTCAGTAACTCTGATGAAGGCACTAGAGCCCAAACGCTGGTCTGCTTGACTCAGTTTAGTTTCAATAACGCTGATGAAGGCACTAGAGCCCAAACGCTGGTCTGCTTGACTCAGTTTAGTTTCAGTAACTCTGATGAAGGCACTAGAGCCCAAACGCTGGTCTGCTTGACTCAGTTGGGTTTCAAAAACGCTGATGAAGGCACTAGAGCCCAAACGCTGGTCTGCTTGACTCAGTTTAGTTTCAGTAACACTGATGAAGGCACTAGAGCTGGTCTGCTTGACTCGGTCTCTTCTAGTTTCAATAACACTGATGAAGGCACTGGAGCCCAAACGCTTCTCTGCTCGACTCAGGTGTGTCTTATTAAACTCTTAGTAAAACCAGGACCGGATCAAAGCTGCTATGCGACGGGAGTCTCCTCTCCACCCCTGCAATGCTGCCTGTCTGCACTGAAGGGTCTGGCTCAGGGAGCGCTGTGTGAGAGTGGCTCGTTTGTGTTCAGTAACTGCAGGAGAGCAGTCGGGTCTCAGGGGGGGTTGTCTGTGTTGTATTGCAGGCCTGCGGTCTTGTATTGTCTGCGGTGAGCAGCATTGTCTGTGTGCTGCGAGGAAGAGAGAGGAGGGAAGGTGAAAGGCAAGCTGGTAAAGGGTAAAAAAGCTTTGTTTAGTCTTGAAAAAAAGTGTCAGAGAGAGAGAGCGAGAGAGAGAGAGAGAGAGAGAGAATATTGTCTTCCTTGCTATAAATAACCTGCATCTCCAAACACACAAAAGAGGAATAGAGTGAAAGAAAGGGAGGGAGGGAGGGAGGGTGAAAGGCAATCGGGTAGAGGAAAAAAAAGCTTTGTTTAGTCTGGAAACAAGTGTCAGAAAAAAAGGGCTTTTGTTTTGTCGACAAAAGAAAGAAAGATGGAGGGAGAGAGAAAGAAAAGGTGGAGAGAAAGAATAGTCTTTGCTGTAAATAACCTGGATCTCCAAACTGACAAACGGAGGAATAGAGAGTGAAAGAAAGCAATGAGAGGGAGAGAGAGAGAAAGGGAGAGGGAGAGAGAGAGAGAAAGGGACAGAAGGCTACAAGCAATCAAGCAGAAGGTCAGGAAATCAGACAGCTGTTGAAAGTGATGCAGCTTAACAAAAAATACAACTAAACACGTGTTTAAAACAAACATCAATAATATATATATAATATATAACAGACAAAAGTAAAAATATAATTAAACATAAGAACACCACATATCCACTAAAAACTAATACCTACTGTAAAAATAGCAATGTTGTTTACGGAATAGCCTGTGAAAAATGTGATGAAATCAAATATGTTGGAGAGACTGGAACTACTTTATATAAAAGAATTCAGAACCACCTTTCATTAATTAGAAATTAAAAAATGAATGAACCAATAGTACAGCACTTCACCAGTCAGGGACATGACATAAATGATGTAAAGTTTGTAGTATTAGAACAGCTCAAATTAGACGATGCGACCTATAGAAGAATAAAAGAAAGTAAAAGGATAAATAGACTGAACACGATTATGCCAGCGGGACTCAACAGAAAAGAACGAACTAATTAACTTCAATAAATATATAACATTTAAATAAATAAACTAAATTCATTCAAAAGTTGCGCATGCTGATGCGCTGGGGAGGCCAAATCTAGACTGATCCTCAGAGCCAGCATCGCATGATATAATAAAAATATAAGTTTATGTAAAGTAATGTTAATTAGAATTAATACAGATTCAAAGATAGAAGTAAAAATGATGTCACAATATATAGAACACCATTACATCATGTAAGAATAAATCATGGATTTGAATGTAAACAATAACAAGTAGTTGTCATGCCGTCAAAAACCTATAAATACCTCCAATGTTTGGATTCAAACACAGGCTCCCTTGAGAAAGATATGGACAACATATCGAAACGGTGGGCAGCTGGCTCTTTGAGCTAAAATATATATATATATATATGAGAAAAAGGAAAACTGCTGTGTACCAAAAGAAAAAAGAGAAAAGGATATTTCAGGTACTTAAAAAGGTAGAATAATTGATTCCAAATCAATTAATCAGGACGTTTCGGACTACAAGTCCTTCATCGGCTGAATACAAAAAAACACAGCGCTTTAAGAAGCTGATAAAAAACAAACAAGTAGTCTTTTAAACAAAATTCCAGAATGTTGATGATGATGATGATGATGATGATGATGATGATGATGATGATGATGATGATGATGACCTCAGAATAGAATGTTCATTCCAAACGGCTCCGAATTGCCGAGTTTGAAAATAAGTCCACATTCCTTTTGTTTCCTGACAGCATTAGTTCCATAGCATTGAACCATCCCACGAATTTAAATACGGAAATCGAGATAATACTGCTGGTGATGTCGTTGGTGGGATAATTCTACACATTTACTCTGTGGAATATGAGAGTGACTTAAAACAAGTACAAAATATATTTAACGCAAACCAATCTGCAGTGCTGTCACACAGGTGGGGGGGCAGAGAAGTGTGCCTATTGATAACAGTGCAAATGCCCTCGCAGGCAGATCAATAGTTAAAAGATGGTGATCACTGACAGAACGGGTCTCCATCTGTGATCGTTAGGGGGGGGGGGAGGAGGAGGGGGAGGGTCAAAGATTACCGATGAGTGCGAAAAACAATCCCACTGGGGTCCCAGTCTAATCCCAGTGCGTTACCTAGCACCAACCACTAGCATGGAGACCACAGCGTCTCCTGCAACCCTTAGACACAGCGAAGTGTAATAAAGCACAGAGAAAGCACAGGTAAGAGGCGCACAGCACCCCGCGGGTTACAGAGAACAAAGAGGATTTGGAAGAAGCCTGGTTTAGCAGTTCATATATTTTTTTTTAAAGCAGCAAGGATTACTGTAGAGGATCAGAAGTCAGTGACCACAGATTATCCCCCCCTGGACCCTATTGTGCAGAAGTGTGCCACCCAGAACCTGTATGCTAATGCTAATGCCATTGTCCTGCCAGAAAGTGAGCAGCTTGTTTGAGTGTGTTGGATCCCAAAAAGAGAGAGAGAGAGAGACAGCTGGACACTGGCAGACACGCGCTCCATCAATTCATCCATTCAGATATTTATGAGACACATATGGGCTTTACATCACAGAGGGGGAGGTGGGGTAGAGAGGGGGGAGATGTCAAGATATTTAAAATACTGAGAAGATGTCAGAATCCGTAGATGAGACTCCCCTAGTAGAAGCACAGCAGAGTGTAATAAAGCACAGTGACAGCATTGTAAAGCACAGAGAGGTCTGGTAAAGCATAGGGAAGCATTGCAAAGCACAGAGAGGTCTGGTAAAGCATAGGGAAGCACTGTAAAGCACAGAGAGGTCTGGTAAAGCATAGGGAAGCATTGTAAAGCACAGACAGGTCTGGTAAAGCATAGGGAAGCATTGTAAAGCACAGACAGGTCTGGTAAAGCATAGGGAAGCATTGTAAAGCACAGAGAGGTGTGGTAAAGCATAGGGAAGCATTGTAAAGCACAGAGAGGTGTGGTAAAGCATAGGGAAGCATTGTAAAGCACAGAGAGGTGTGGTAAAGCATAGGGAAGCATTGTAAAGCACAGAGAGGTCTGGTAAAGCACAGGGAAGCATTGTAAAGCACAGAGAGGTCTGGTAAAGCATAGGGAAGCATTGTAAAGCACAGAGAGGTCTGGTAAAGCATAGGGAAGCATTGTAAAGCACAGAGAGGTGTGGTAAATCATAGGGAAGCATTGTAAAGCACAGAGAGGTGTGGTAAAGCATAGGGAAGCATTGTAAAGCACAGAGGGGTCTGGTAAAGCATAGGGAAGCATTGTAAAGCACAGAGAGGTCTGGTAAAGCATAGGGAAGCATTGTAAAGCACAGAGAGGTGTGGTAAAGCATAGGGAAGCATTGTAAAGCACAGAGAGGTGTGGTAAAACATAGGGAAGCATTGTAAAGCACAGAGAGGTATGGTAAAGCATAGGGAAGCATTGTAAAGCACAGAGAGGTCTGGTAAAGCATAGGGAAGCATTGTAAAGCACAGAGAGGTGTGGTAAAGCATAGGGAAGCATTGTAAAGCACAGAGAGGTCTGGTAAAGCATAGGGAAGCATTGTAAAGCACAGAGAGGTCTGGTAAAGCATAGGGAAGCATTGTAAAGCACAGAGAGGTGTGGTAAAGCATAGGGAAGCATTGTAAAGCACAGAGAGGTCTGGTAAAGCATAGGGAAGCATTGTAAAGCACAGAGAGGTCTGGTAAAGCATAGGGAAGCATTGTAAAGCACAGAGAGGTCTGGTAAAGCATAGGGGAGCATTGTAAAGCACAGAGAGGTCATTTTTATCTTATGTGTAAGTCACGTGAACAGCAGTGAATTCACACAGCCCCGTGTGTTACAACGTGTCTCGGTTTTTTTGTCCAACTCCACTGTGTTTCCTACTACAGTATCAGCAAGGTCGATATTTATCTAGGTGATGATGATGTCATGTAGAACACAGGTGCTAAAGTTCACTTTAAAATTCCGGAATCGTGCATTCTCACACACACACACACACACACACACACACACACACACACACACAGAGGCAGAGTCCTTATAAAAACACAGTTATAAAAAGTACATTGGTCTGCCCCATGACAGCAGCATAACAAAGTGTAATAAAGCTTCAGAAAACAGAGAGGCAACACAATTAATGCTGATCAAAGTGCGTTACCAGACCTCTCTGTGCTTTACAATGCTTCCCTATGCTTTACCAGACCTCTCTGTGCTTTACAATGCTTCCCTATGCTTTACCAGACCTCTCTGTGCTTTACAATGCTTCCCTATGCTTTACCAGACCTCTCTGTGCTTTACAATGCTTCCCTATGCTTTACAAGACCTCTCTGTGCTTTACAATGCTTCCCTATGCTTTACCAGACCTCTCTGTGCTTTACAATGCTTCCCTATGCTTTACCACACCTCTCTGTGCTTTACAATGCTTCCCTATGCTTTACCAGACCTCTCTGTGCTTTACAATGCTTCCCTATGCTTTACCAGACCTCTCTGTGCTTTACAATGCTTCCCTATGCTTTACCAGACCTCTCTGTGCTTTACAATGCTTCCCTATGCTTTACCAGACCTCTCTGTGCTTTACAATGCTTCCCTATGCTTTAGCTTTCACTGTGCTTTATCACACTGAGCTGTGCTTTTCCCATGATAGTTGCCTAGCGCCCCATGATATTACGATAGAGAGTCAGTGAGTCTCCTCAGGTGTTGTTTACAGGCCCTGCAGTGTGATGCAATAAGGTGTACCTGTGTGCTAAGGGCACCTGATCTGCGTACGTGCCTGTGTGTGTGTGTGTGTGTGTGTGTGTGTGTGTGTGCGTGCGTGCCTGTGTGTGCGTGCGTGCGTGAGATGTTTCACCTGGAAACTGAACTGCCTCAATAACTGCCTCAATAAACCAACTGCTTGTAAATTGCTCAGTGCTTCAGGAGATAGTTTGGTCATGTTATTAATGTATAAGTGTGGAGTAGTGGTTAGGGCTCTGGACTCTTGACCGGAGGGTTGTGGGTTCAATCCCAGGTGGGGGGACACTGCTGCTGTACTCTTGAGCAAGGTACTTTACCTAGATTGCTCCAGTGAAAACCCAACTGTATAAATGGGTAATTGTATGTAAAAATAATGTGATATCTTGTAACAATTGGAAGTCGCCCTGGATAAGGGCGTCTGCTAAGAAATAAATAATAAGAAGAAAAATATTAATTATTTTAGTTATTATACAGAAATGAGGACCAAGCAATCTCTAAACCTTTGCAAGATCCCCATCTCACCACCCATTACAGGTCACCAGAACTCACACAAGAGTGAAACACCTTATCACTGTTACCTGGTCTTCCCACAGACCAGCTCTGCATGGTGCTGCCCTATATTACAGGCAGGTGTCCACCAGCCCCAAGGCATTCTGGGGAATGTAGTCCTGTATCCTCAAGGACTACACCTTTTCTCCCCCAGCTCTGCGACAATATTGAGAGAGAGAGAGAGATTCAGAAACAGCACAGTTCTGTATCCAAGGAGAATCCGGATCCAAAAGGATACTCAATCACTAGAAATATTTTAATACACACATGTTAATTTTAACAGAACGCCGCTAATTGAAATTGACAAATGACGTGTTGGAATCAATGGATTTAAATAGCAAGGGAACCGGAATCCGAAATTGATTTTAAAAATGAATTGTTGATAAACGGCGGCCCTATTAATCGGAAAATGACAGACAACGAGAAGGTGATGGGATGCCTTTTAGTGGACTGGCTGAATAATAATAATTAATCACAAGCGTTCAGTCTGTCTTTGCTGTACTTTCACCTGTGGAAGAGGCTTTTTGAGGTCTTGAAAGCCTGTGATTAGTTAGTCCAATGAAAGGTATCGCAGTTGTTTCTGTTTTAATATAGATTATGTGTAATCCTGAAATAGACTCAAACACCTATTTTCAGACAGTGAAATAAGACGTTTAAGCCGTTGGGAAAAGAGAAAAAAAACCAAAACAGCCGTACAAATTGCTTATTAAGAATGTATTGTGCTGTTTACGGACAGGGCCTAAGGCGCCATGTGTAATAAATAAATAAATAAATACATAAATAATTAAATAAATAAATACAGATTTAAAGACTGAAGCATTTAAAAAAAAAAAAAAAAAAGATTTAATTGTCATATTGACTTCAAATGCTGAATGTGCGATACGCGTTTTCAATATTTATAAAGGATATCTGAAGGGACACATTTCAAAACGTTTACGTATGTTTTTGTTAACGTGTGTATATTAAGCTAAATCTGGAGAAGATAAAAAAAAAATACTTTATTTGGTCAAATCTAGAAAAATTACGTGGTTTAAGTTAAATCCGAAAAAAAAACAAAACAAAAAAACACACACATCTGGTAAAATATTTTCGCTTTTTGTTTTTTTACACTTGGCGGTCCAAATGTGCTGCAGTTGGGTGATAAAAATGAAGCGGGTATTTAGAGGCGCGTATTAACAGCGAGACGTGTCATTATGGGATAGCTCACCATATTTAAAACCGAATAACCCAACTCTGTCCTAGATTCAAAACAGAATCATCATCATCATCATCCTCATCCTCCTCCTCCTCCTCCTCCTCCTCCTCATCCTCATCAAACGGGTCTGAATCCAGCGGTTAAAACGAGGGGTGGAGGGGATCCAATTATCGCGTTTGCTATAACTAGCCGACACGAGGACGTGTATTGAGGAATTTGAATTAATTATTTAATTGATTCATTCATTAATCCAATACGCGTTGGGCATCAAACGCTGAGCGACCTTGTCTAGTGCCGTGTCACTATAGGTTTGTATAGTGGTGATTAGGTCGATTTCAATCAATCGTGTGATCTTCGCTTGGGTACCGATTGATCACGGCTCTCACCCCTCGTGTTGTTTTTACCAGCTTCTCAAACCCCCCCCCCGACCTCCTCTAACACCTTGTAAAGAAACCTGCAGAGCGTCTCGGCGGGGTTCAAAGGGCTGTGTGTCGCAGGGTCCTCTTCACACAGGCCTACCAATGGATTCGGTTACCCGAGACGTCATCATCACCTTTCTAGCGGCGAGCCGAACTCCTCGTCTGAATAAACGGACTCGGCTTGACATCTGTCTGTCTGTCTGTCTGTCATCATTTAACTAAATAATTTCAGGGGTTTATGCTAGAATATATATATATATATATATATATATATATATATATATATATATATATATATATATATATATATATATATATATATATATATAATATATATATATATATATATATATATATATATATATATAATATGCATGCAAGTCTCCTTCCCTCTCTCACTCCCCCTCTCTCTCTCACTCCCCCTCTCTCCCACTCCTCTCTGTTCTCTCTCCTCTCTCTTCCTCTCTCCCTTCCCCTCTCTCTCCCTCCCCCTCTCTCCCACTCCTCTCTTTTCTCTCTCCTCTCTCCCCACTCCTCTCTCCTCCTCTGTCCCCTCCCCCTCTCCTCTCTCCCCCTCCCCCTCTCTCCCACTCCTCTCTCTTCTTGCTCCTCTCTCCCCTCCCCCTCTCTCCACCTCCCTCTCTCTCCCACTCCTCTCACTTCTCTCTCCTCTCTCCCCTACCCCTCTCTCTCTCTCCCCCTCTTCCCCTCCCCCTCGTCCCTCTCCCCCCTCCACTCCTCTCTCTCCTCTCCCTGTCTTGTGATTGAAGGTGTTCTAGAGTGACTTATACATCGTTAATGACTTGTCTCCCTGTGAGATTGTTGCACGAAACCAATCAGGGTTAATTACTGCAGAGCTGTGGTTGAGAGCGAGAGAGAGACAACTCCTAACCCAAACCACAGCCTCTCTGACACCACTGCGGAGCAAGCCATCTGTCTGTCTGTCCGTCTGAAACCACTTCTATGCACGTGGAATATCACCCACAGTCTGTCTGTCCGTCCCACAGCACTTCTCCTCAGTCATATTGCCATCTTCTGTCCGTCCGTTTCAAACTGCTTTTCTCTGGCACCGTTTATCAAAGCAGGCTGTCTGTCTGTCTGTCTTACTGTCTCTGTAAAGTGCGATAAAGCACAGAGAGGCGTGAGAAAGCATAGGGAAGCATTGTAAAGCACAGAGAGGTCTGGTAAAGCATAGGGAAGCATTGTAAAGCACAGAGAGGTGTGGTAAAGCATAGGGAAGCATTGTAAAGCACAGAGAGGTGTGGTAAAGCATAGGGAAGCATTGTAAAGCACAGAGAGGTCTGGTAAAGCATAGGGAAGCATTGTAAAGCACAGAGGTCTGGTAAAGCATAGGGAAGCATTGTAAAGCACAGAGAGGTGTGGTAAAGCACAGGGAAGCATTGTAAAGCACAGAGAGGTCTGGTAAAGCATAGGGAAGCATTGTAAAGCACAGAGAGGTCTGGTAAAGCATAGGGAAGCATTGTAAAGCACAGAGAGGTCTGGTAAAGCATAGGGAAGCATTGTAAAGCACAGAGAGGTCTGGTAAAGCATAGGGAAGCATTGTAAAGCACAGAGAGGTCTGGTAAAGCATAGGGAAGCATTGTAAAGCACAGAGAGGTCTGGTAAAGCATAGGGAAGCATTGTAAAGCACAGAGAGGTCTGGTAAAGCATAGGGAAGCATTGTAAAGCACAGAGAGGTCTGGTAAAGCATAGGGAAGCATTGTAAAGCACAGAGAGGTCTGGTAAAGCATAGGGAAGCATTGTAAAGCACAGAGAGGTCTGGTAAAGCACAGGGAAGCATTGTAAAGCACAGAGAGGTCTGGTAAAGCATAGGGAAGCATTGTAAAGCACAGAGAGGTCTGGTAAAGCATAGGGAAGCACTGTAAAGCACAGAGAGGGGGGAAAACTGAAAAAATACCTTTCTTTCTTTCTTTCTTTTTGTTACTTCTTTCATTCTTTCTGTCTTTCTATTGAAAACTGGACCAGATAAACCGGATCATATACCTGCTCTTGTCTAGACTAGCATTGTGGGGAGAGCAGGACGGGCAGAGAGGGGCAGGGCTCTCCTCTTATTATTAATGATGTTTTTGCTCGTTTGGAAGAATTGTTTAAATTCTCTGGCCAGACAGACCGTCATCGCGAGGTTGCCCAGGGTGATGTTACTGGTTGAACCGACTCACGGTAGAGCCAGACTCCCTGTCTCTCTGTGGCCTTCTCCTTCCCCCATGTCTGCTGTCAACAACCCCAGAGCACATTTCTAGATATTATCACCTGGCATTTACACACATGGTTACTGTCCCAGGTAAATAAGCCAGCTGTCTGGATCATTGCACAGGGATGGGAATAAGACTCCTGTTGCATTGCAGTGTCATCCATTCCAGGTTTTACTAAGAGCTTGATTCGCCACAGTGTGTGTAGCTACCAAGCTCAGGTGTGTCTTATTAAACTCATAGTGAAACCAGGAATGGATCACACTGCTGTGTAGCGGGAGTCTTATTTCCATGTGTTTCAAGATATAGAGAAAAGGATCCAGTTGATGGTCCAGTTTCTTTACCTGAAGAAGGAACGTGTGGTTGGCTGTCCAGTTTGTTTACAGGTAAAGCGAGAAAGTGCAATGGTATTATTATTATTATTATTATTATTATTATTATTATTATTATTATTATTATTATTAATCTTGCAGAACAATGTAAAACATGGACTGGCTCCAAAACTGCTCAGCAATGGTATTATTATTATTATTATTATTATTATTATTATTATTATTATTATTATTACAAACATAAAAAATAAAAAAACATGTCTTTTTTTCGGCCGTTGGCTCCTCTGAGCACTTTTAGTATTTTCTTCAGTATTTTCTTTGCATTTGGTTTTTGTTAAAAGGAATCTGCGAGCAGAAAGGAGAGAGTGACCACGGGTCACTGTGTTTGAAGTGGACAGCACTGCGCTGCAGAGAGGCTCTCACGCTCGCTACACCGTGTGACTGGAGGGCGATCGCCAGGCTGGTTCACTCTGTCACAGGGCAATACAAATAACAATATCAGCCCACAAATCAAACAGATCCTGATTTTAGCCTGACGTCAGAGCAGTGCACGCTATTTCGAGAAGAATTTCTATATTTAACATACAGCACGCACACACACACCCACACACCCCCACACACGCACACACACCCACCAAGCAGTTCTGTCTCCAGTGAGGAGCTGTCTGAGCCCAAAACCTCACATTCCACACCTGAGCACACCTGAGAAAGACACGCCCCTTATAAACGTGTCCAACAGTACAAGCACAGCAAAGTGTAATAAAGCACAGGGAAGCATTGTAAAGCACAGAGAGGTCTGGTAAAGCATAGGGAAGCATTGTAAAGCACAGAGAGGTCTGGTAAAGCATAGGGAAGCATTGTAAAGCACAGAGAGGTCTGGTAAAGCACAGGGAAGCATTGTAAAGCACAGAGAAGTGTGGTAAAGCATAGGGAAGCATTGTAAAGCACAGAGAGTGTGGTAAAGCATAGGGAAGCATTGTAAAGCACAGAGAAGTGTGGTAAAGCATAGGGAAGCATTGTAAAGCACAGAGAGGTGTGGTAAAGCATAGGGAAGCATTGTAAAGCACAGAGAGGTATGGTAAAGCACAGGGAAGCATTGTAAAGCACAGAGGTCTGGTAAAGCATAGGGAAGCATTGTAAAGCACAGAGAGGTCTGGTAAAGCACAGGGAAGCATTGTAAAGCACAGAGAAGTGTGGTAAAGCATAGGGAAGCATTGTAAAGCACTGAGAGGTCTGGTAAAGCATAGGGAAGCATTGTAAAGCACAGAGAGGTCTGGTAAAGCACAGGGAAGCATTGTAAAGCACAGAGAAGTGTGGTAAAGCATAGGGAAGCATTGTAAAGCACAGAGAGTGTGGTAAAGCATAGGGAAGCATTGTAAAGCACAGAGAAGTGTGGTAAAGCATAGGGAAGCATTGTAAAGCACAGAGAGGTGTGGTAAAGCATAGGGAAGCATTGTAAAGCACAGAGAGGTATGGTAAAGCACAGGGAAGCATTGTAAAGCACAGAGGTCTGGTAAAGCATAGGGAAGCATTGTAAAGCACAGAGAGGTCTGGTAAAGCACAGGGAAGCATTGTAAAGCACAGAGAAGTGTGGTAAAGCATAGGGAAGCATTGTAAAGCACAGAGAGTGTGGTAAAGCATAGGGAAGCATTGTAAAGCACAGAGAAGTGTGGTAAAGCATAGGGAAGCATTGTAAAGCACAGAGAGGTGTGGTAAAGCATAGGGAAGCATTGTAAAGCACAGAGAGGTATGGTAAAGCACAGGGAAGCATTGTAAAGCACAGAGGTCTGGTAAAGCATAGGGAAGCATTGTAAAGCACAGAGAGGTCTGGTAAAGCATAGGGAAGCATTGTAAAGCACAGAGAGGTCTGGTAAAGCATAGGGAAGCATTGTAAAGCACAGAGAGGTCTGGTAAAGCACAGGGAAGCATTGTAAAGCACAGAGGTCTGGTAAAGCACAGGGAAGCATTGTAAAGCACAGAGGTCTGGTAAAGCATAGGGAAGCATTGCAAAGCATAGAGAGGTCTGGTAAAGCATAGGGAAGCATTGTAAAGCACAGAGAGGTCTGGTAAAGCATAGGGAAGCATTGTAAAGCACAGAGAGGTCTGGTAAAGCATAGGGAAGCATTGTAAAGCACAGAGAGGTATGGTAATGTATATTGTTAGTTTAGTATTATTATCAGTTTATTTGGCAGGCGCCTTTATCCAACTGTAGCTGCACTATACAGTACTTGTGCGGTATAGGGGTCCCATTCAATCATCCCATGTAGCTGCCCTATACTTGTGCTACCATTGGCCCTCAGTGTAATACAGAACCATTGGCCATTGCAGTGGCCCTGTCTGCCTGCCTGCATTGCCACTGAAGGTCGTGTAAGGAGGAAGAGACAGGGAACCCTGCAACGCGATGTACGCTATCGGCAATCGCTCGGATTCATCGAGAAGTAAATAACCCTAATCATAACATACCTCGCTTAATCAATAAACAAATAATCGCGGTGCATGAGGACATCTTTGCTGATGCAATCCGCGCTGCTGTTTAATCAATAATGACTGATATCAAGCAGTCTACCACGACGTCAAAACATCAACAGAAGAAGTCGAAAAACAATTTGTTTGAAACCCAAGAACACACAACAGACTGATAAACTACTGCAGGCGAAGCGGGGCGTGGCTACCCCGTCCAGCAAAGGAGGGGATGGAACGCCTCACGCCTCACTCCGGCATCCCATTGGTGGAGGGGCGTGGATTAGAACAGTTTCAGAACGGTATCCAGAACTCCAGGGCGGGGTCGAGTGGTGAATCCCCTGCACGGGGATTGGTTTGTACGCGGTGATGGGCGGGGTTTGACGCGTTAGGGGGGCGGGTGTAGAATGCGGCGCATTTAAAGTTCCAGTGTTTCGGTGCGCGTGATTAAATCATTGCTTTCTGCTCGGCTTTGCAGCATCAGGTTGAGTTTTGGGGGATCGTATAATCCACTGCGTGCTGTCGTTTTGAAAGGGAGGTGCAATCCGGGATTTCACTACAGACCAGCGCTTCAAAACAACAACAACAACAGCAGCCATGCACAACACGGATATATTCGTGCTTCTGAGCCTCGTTTCAGCGTGCTTGCGGGTGTCTTGTGCAGAGAGACACAGCGTATTTTGGAACAGCACCAACCCACTGTAAGTTAATTTATATACATGTTATATAATTTTGCAAAGAAAGGAGAAAAAATGCATTATCCTAATGAGACGGAGTGTTTGCATTATTTTATTGAAGTCCTCTGTTTAATTATTATTATTTATTTAGCAGACGCCTTTATCCAAGGCGACTTACAGAGACTAGGGTGTGTGAACTATGCATCAGTTGCAGTGTCACTTACAACTACGTCTCACCCGAAAGAGATGTAATTGTAAGCTTGTAGTGCTGTGCAGTAAAACCTACACAACACTGCGCGTTTACTAGCATGGAGAAAACGCAATCTGTTTTAATTTATTCCTTCTGTGAGATGTGGGCCGTGATTACTGCGGTTTATGCGTCACGTTTGCTTAGTTCACGGCTTGCCGGCGGCAGATGAAACGCATTCGATGCACGCTGTCTGTCGCCGCGTTGTTGTTGCTGTTCAGTTAAACCCGTGGCCGTGATACAGTTCCACACATCGCGTGTCGATGGGTTTGCACGCAGTCTGGTCTGGACGGTTCGGTTCGGTTGGGTGCTTGGCCCGTTCCTTTAAGCGCAGGCAGGCACCGTCTCGTGTTTTTTTTATTGTCCTGCTCGAGAGCCGGACGAGGCAAGATTAGCTGTCGAGAGATTTTCTTTCTAAAGGGATCGGGTTTGTTTTGGCTGTCTGTCAGGACTCCCAGTCGATTAGTAACTGGAGAGGCGGTCAATATTTAACCTCCCCAGTGCACCGCTGAGCTGGCGGGGGAGCGACTTAATTCTTCATATCAATCATTTTATATTTTTTTGTCGAGAGAAGCTATCTCGTTTCCTACAGAATTAAGCAGTTTGGATTATTATTATTATTATTATTATTATTATTATTAATTTACCTAGAATGTGTGATTCGCAGGACGTTTTGATGTGAAATCTGATTAACTTGAAACAAAAGTATTGTTTTATACCATCCTGTGTTTTAAATTATTTTTAACTTCCTAATAATAAGCTGAAAAATCAAATATTTTGTAGGAGGCCTTGGTGTTTATAGATAGAGATCTTGTATAAACAAACTGACTACGTCATGTAAAATTGGGGTGCACACTTTAGGTGGGGCCCCGTACACAACGCTTTATTCCTGCTAAGCCTGTTTTAAAATATTTGTAATAACAAGCGCGTAACAGTAAGATCATATCACGCATGTTTTCACTCTCCAAAATCTTAAACTGTATAACAATTCCACGGGCGAGCGTTTAAAAATAGATTTTAAAAAAATGGTTATGGACACGTAATCAGTATTTCATTTGAATATTTTTATTTATTCAGTTCAGAAGACGCTAACCCCGATCTCGTATAGACTATCATGCATTTGCGTCTTCCATGTATGTGTGTATGAGAGAGAGAGTTTTGTAACGTCGCTTTGCAGATGGCCGTGCACGAAAGAGTTAACAAATCCTTAAATACCGAATCCTTAAATACCGATCATGCGATAACCAGCCTGGCTCTGCCCGGTACCGTGACTAACGCTGTTCTGCACCGAGCTCTACCGAGAAAAGTCCCCCTCACAGCGGATTCGTTTCCTGCCGCGTCCGTGGCGGTTTCTCAATGCCTCACCTACGCACAGAGAATGAATCATTAACCTGGGGTATTGCAACACACCTCCACAGAGTGCAACGTAACAACACAATAACTCTTTTAATATTACACAGTCCCATACTCTCCTTGATTTAATGGGTATCGAAACGTTCTCGCTAATTACAATAGTGCGTTATAATTTCTGAATCATTATGTACAGTGACTTGCGGTGTACGGTTTAGAAACGAGACCACTAAAGTTTAAAATGTACAGTATGCACCGTAATGTGATTTATTATTAGATAAATTCAGGACGCTTTGGACAGTGTCATTCAGCTGGGCGTCTGTAATGGTATTGCATACTCAAAAATAACTGCGTTTTGAAAAAAGCGTAATAATATTAAACTATATTCAATAGAGGTTTTCTTTAGTCGAACCAGAACACGATGCGGTTGGTGTGTTTACAATCCGTGTGCCCATCGCTGCCCTGTAAACTCAACTTTTCTGTTATCATAATAAACCCTGGACGAGGTAAAGACATCACTAAAAACGTGCCTTTCGAATCTATTGAGTTTTTAATTTTGCAATAGGGCTATCGAATTGCGCCATGTTTCCTCGTATTAATTTGACTCCTTTTCGGTGTCTTTCCCCCCCCCCATATTGACTCCCGGCTATAAGGGGAATGTGCTGATCAGTATTAAAGACAACCAGCTGTGTGTTAAAGGGTTAGCCAAGAATAACAAAGGGGATTATTCTGTAACTCGCTGCGGAGTGTGGATCGGGTTACAAAACCAGGTGTTTCAACTAAACAGACTGGTGAGTTTTTTTGTAAATTTGTGACTCACATTTAAGTTGTTGTGCGCAATTCTCAAACTCCATTGAGTTGAGACAAACTGTTTTCAAATTTAAGAACATAAAAATTCGTGACCGAAGGGGATGTAAACACAGGGACACTAGATTACACAGTTACCTTCACCCCCACCCCCCTAATTTTACCACTAACAACACCGTGTTGACGGAAATAAGACTCCTATTGCATAGCAGTTTCATTCCAGGTTTTACTACAAGCTTGATCAGCCCCAGTGTGCATGAAACCAGGACTGGATCAAACGGCTATGCAGCGGGAGTCGTTTCTATCCCTGTAAATATGGAATAGTGTATACAAGCCACATGCACGACATCCGCTTACAAAAGCAGACTGGTGAAGTCGGGCTGTGCCGACGGAGCGTTTTCTCTGGAAGTGATGGGAGGTTAACTTATCTACACTGACAGGCAGGGGCCCTGTTTATTTAAACGGGGATTTCATTCTGAGGAGCTGCCACACACACACACACACACACACACACACACACACACACACACACACACACACGGCTGCCAGCCAGCTAGCTAGCCCATCAAAGCGTGTGGAAGAAGCCGGCCACAGGAGGTGTGTCCAAACTAGCCTTTTACAAAGATATAGCGTGTGGATTTGAGGGGGTGCTTCATGTACCCGGTAGTTTGTGTTTGCTGTATCTCTCTCTAGGTCGCTTTACAGCAGAATAAGTTAAAGGGGGCTCCTGTGTTACCCCTCCCCACCTCCCCCGGATCACTGAGCGGCAACAAATGGTAGCAAAGCAGAGTGCGCTTTAAATTCTTTTAAAAGTGGAGTTAACCCGGCTTTAACGCTTAACCCGAGGGGATGTCGATTGGTGTTTTGTTATAGAAACTAAAAGTAGTTTTGGAGAGTGGGAACGGGAAAAGACCGGCCCTCCTTAGTTGAGGGGAAACAGATTTATTAGGCTAGTTGTAGAAGTAATTATTATTATTATTATTATTATGTCTTAATCGTTTTATTTATATATAATAACAAGAACGAGATTGTAATCTAGGGAGAATTAGGGCACGCTTAAATTCTATTATTATTATTATTTATTTCTTAGCAGACGCCCTTATCCAGGGCGACTTACAATTGTTACAAGATATCACATTATTTTTACATACAATTCCCCATTTTATACAGTTGGGTTTTTACTGGAGCAATCTAGGTAAAGTACCTTGCTCAAGGGTACAGCAGCAGTGTCCCCAACCTGGGATTGAACCCACGACCCTCCGGTCAAGAGTCCAGAGCCCCTAACCACTACTCCACACTGCTGCCCCTATTACTAAAAATGATACAAACGTATACTTTTGGCAGTTTTAAAATACTGGGAATAAACACTAAACGGGTTTTCATTAGATTTCAATGTACTGACGATCGTATTACGTGCGGGTCTGCTTCATAGTTATTGTTCTATTGGTCGTAGTATTATTAAGCCCAGTGTAAATAGGGCGGGTAAGTCTGGGCGCTGACGGGGAATGGCAGCGTTTTAATTGTGTGAAAGGTTAGTTTTTTTTCATGTGTGCTGGAAGGTGATGATGAATCAACTCGAACAACAAAAATAATGGATTTGGGGGGGGAAGAAGGGGGGCGGTGTGTTCCGACGCTGCTCCGCACTCTCAGGGAAGGAAACGAACTGTCGTGTCCTGCAAAGTGTTGTTTTTTTTTTGGAGAGACTCCTTATCTGAAAGGCAGGTTTCCTCCATCGACCTGCTTGCCAAAAAAACCCCAAAAAACTACAACACTTAATCGTAAAACTATAGCAGCAACAACAACGCCGGGTTTATAGTGCCTTCCCCAGTTGTAGCCTTTAGGGCAGACACGAAGAGACAGGTTTCTGTGCCGTCATTGTTATTTAGCAATTGAGGCTTCAGTGTTATTATCGTATTAAGGCATTGCATTGTGAGTGTTGCGCCTGCACTGTGATCGCTGTACAGTTATATAAGCGCCCAAATTATTTTGCTCTTATCTGCCCCCTATTTTACTGCATTTAATCCTGTACTTCAGAATACTGTAGTCTGCCAAGTGTTTAACCTGTAGTACTTTGTATTTAATCATATCCTGATGTAACTATCACTATTATCTGCTGTATTATTGAATTGTGGTTTGTCACACTTGAACAAAAGTTATTGTATTTCTTGCTCTTATTGTATTACTTGTATTGTAACACTTGAAATGTATTTGCTTACGATTGTAAGTCGCCCTGGATAAGGGCATCTGCTAAGAAATAAATAATAATAATAATAATAATAATAATAATAATAATAATAATAATAGCACGCTACTGCCATCTGCCGGTAGCGACAAAACAAATACATGAAATAATACTGTATCTGCATGAGTAACTTTTTAACCCGCTGTTTTGTACATTTTTGAAGAAGCCGCGGTTGATTTTGATCGACAGGGCTGACTTGACCCCGCATTTTGCATTCAAAAGCCGACCCGCGGGTTTAATGTTTTTCTAACGAGGCGGCGTAGCTGCGATTCTGCAGATTGCGTCGCTGAGAGAATCGACCTCGTCTCGAAGTGTCAAGTGTCGGGTCTGCTAATTCTCCCGATGACAGCTGCTGCTGCTGCTGCTTTTTCGGTTGTTTGTTTGTTTCTGCTTTCATCTTTTTTATTTAAAAAAAAAAAAAAAAGAAATTTTACCAAACTAGAACCTGTTATTCACCTAACGTTGCTGTTTGCTACAGATGGAGAAGTTACATTTAAAACAACATGGTGAAAAATAAATAAAACACAGCAATCATATCAACTTTAAAAAAAAAAAAAAGGGTCTGTAATGCCTGCTCTAATATTATTATCCGTCGCTTAGGCAGGACCGCTAATTTATTTATTTATAACAAACCTGTAGCTGCACAAAAGTGGTGTCAAAATAACTATATAGGGACTTTTCAGACAAAAGCTCTTGCGTTTTCTGTTTGGTATGCTGTATTTGTGTATAGAGACGTCACTTCTGATTTACAAGAGAAAGCGACCCGCAGAAGAATGCGGTCTCCTCGCTTTCTCTTGAGAGTCGCAGCGATCCCATTTCAGCGCTGTATTGTTCAGCCGGTTGGCACCTCCTCGCTGAGGCCTCTAATTAGCCGGTGTCGTTCACTTTTATAAAGACTTGCGAACAGCGGCTGAATGGCAGGACCTGACTGAGCCCGTCTTTAAAAAGTGGATTAGCGACTCCCGTCTGTGCAGACTCATAATAACAAGATAGAATTTCTTCAGGAAAATGATGATGATAGCGTCGTGTTGGTGGATTAACGTTCCCTTGCACTAACGCCAATTATTTTCTTAAGCTAGCTAAGCCTGCGTTTGAGTAATTATTATTTATTATTATTAATAATAATAATAATAATAATAATAATAATAATAATAATTCAAGTTAATAGTAATGACTCCCATTGCAGAGCAGTTTGCTCCAGTCCAGGTTTTATATTCTCTCCTAAGCTATAAATAATAATAATAATAATAATAATAATAATATTATTATTATTTAGGCATATTTCTTAGCAGACACCCTTACCCAGGGCAGAATACAATTGTTACAAGATATCACATTATTTTTACATACAATTCCCCATTTATACAGTTGGGTTTTTACTGGAGCAATCTAGGTAAAGTACCTTGCTCAAGGGTACAGCAGCAGTGTCCCCCACCTGGGATTGAACCCATGACCCTCCGGTCAAGATTCCAGAGCCCCTAACCGCTACTCCACACTGCTGCCATCAGGATCCCCTGGATCGTCTTGGTTTTGAGGACGGTGTCCCAGGAATTCAATATGCCTTCCTGGGACGCTAAGTGCCAGAACCATACATTGAACACAAGTTAGATGCATTATTATTATTATTATTATTATTATTATTATTTATTTCTTAGCAGACGCCCTTATCCACATTATTTTTACATACAATTCCCCATTTATACAGTTGGGTTTTTACTGGAGCAATCTAGGTAAAGTACCTTGCTCAAGGGTACAGCAGCAGTGTCCCCCACCTGGGATTGAACCCACGACCCTCCGGTCAAGAGTCCAGAGCCCCTAACCACTACTCCACACTGCTGCCCTAAAATGTTCTATTTAGTCGTTCCTTCCCTAATAAGTTCAGCAGCAGAAACCAGTCTCCCTAAACCAGGGGTGTTTAAAGCCAGTTGTATAAATTGTTTAAGGGAGCCCCTGAAGGGGTTCATTATGAAGCTGGTGAGGAGTGGTCCTCGGACGGTGGTCAGACACCCCAGCACTTGTCTCTCATAATGCCGGACGCAGTCAGTCCGCACGCTGAAGGGGGCGCTGGCCGGTGCGTTTGGTTTATTCCAGCTCTTCCTTTCCTCCCTGCTGTCGTGACACGTGCGTCTCCGGAGCTCCGTCTCGTTCGTCTGTGGATTCTCCCTCTGGAATCTGCCGCGACACGTGCGTCTCCGGAGCTCCGTCTCGTTCGTCTGTGGATTCTCCCTCTGGAATCTGCGCGTTGTCGACCGGGCTGACAGGTGGAGGTCGGAGCGAAACTGTTCCCAATTCAGGAAAAACTGGTTTGGAGAAAAAACTAAAATCAAAAACAAATGTGTTTTTTTTTTTAACTTGTTGAAGCACGCCATGCCCTAACCCTGCCCAGTCACGCTGTATCATGTCAAACTTGCATTGTCAAAACTTGTGTCCTCTCTCTCGAACTCAAATGTTCTTTATTGGCATGACTATATTACAAGTACAATGTTGCCAAAGCAATTTATAACACAACAACAGGGCTGCAGTGTGGAGTAGTGGTTAGGGCTCTGGACTCTTGACCGGAGGGTCGTGGGTTCAATCCCAGGTGGGGGGACACTGCTGCTGTACCCTTGAGCAAGGTACTTTACCTAGATTGCTCCAGTAAAAACCCAACTGTATAAATGGGGAATTGTATGTAAAAATAATGTGTAAAGAATAATGTAATTGTATGTAAAATAATATCTGTATAATGTGATATCTTGTAACAATTGTAAGTCGCCCTGGATAAGGGTGTCTGCTAAGAAATACATAATAATAATAATAATAATAATAATAATAATAATAATAATAATAATAATAAAAATAAAAATAAATAAACATTAAACCTCTAGAAGCAGAACAGTCTCTCTCTCTCTCTCTCTCTCTCTCTCTCTCTCTCTCTCTCCTCTCTTTTTGTCTTCCAGTTAAAACACACCACCCTGCTCTCCTGGGCAGAGAGTGGTTCTAATTTCTACAGCCAGGTCTCTGTGTGCAAAGCTGTGCTCTGATTTGTTCTCTTTACTGTATTCAAGAGAAGCTCTGTGTGATATTGGCCATTCTTCTCTGAACCTCGTTTTGAAAGCAGCGGACAAGACTCTCTCAAAGAAAGCAGGGCTTTAATGGACTGTGTGCCAGTTCGGGGGGGAGGGGACTCCTCCTCATTGCAATCACTGGAGCGGTTGCTGGCAAAAAGGGATTAATTCTTTCTCTACTGACAACAAGACCCCTTTGACCCATCCCCCTTCCCCCTTCTCCCCATTCCTGGCATGCTTTAGAAGCCCGCATGTGCGTGAGAGAGCATACAGAAATCTGACTCATCAATCTGCTGTCGTATCCATCTTCATCTGGCTCCTTTTGTGGAGAGATTGATGGAGGGCGTGTCGCGGTGACCCCGGTTTTGGAAGAGGAGACAAAGGGATTGGCAGTGTTGAGACGGACGGTAGCGTTGCCCGGTGCATCTGGAGAGATGAGGGATCCGGGGTTGGTGCTGCTGTGAAACCTCGCCTTGCAGTCCGGTTTTGATTCCTTAAATGTTGAAAAGTTAGTTCCTTAACGGGATGGAGATGAGACTCCTGTTGCACAGCAGCGACACCCAGTCCAGGTTTTACTAGGAGCTTGATTAGCCGCAGTGTTTAGGTAGCTCAGGTGTGTCCTTATTAAACCCTGGAGTGGATCAAACTGCTATGCAACTGGATTCTTATTTACATCCCTGCGTTTTTAAAATAAATGACTGCAATACCTCCACTATGCACTCTCTGTATCGCTAATGCATTTTCTTGTAATGTTTTGGATAGTGTTTTAGACTCTGTATTGCAGTACAGTCCTCCTGTTTAGACTGGCAGTCTGACTCTGGTATTCATGCAGTAGGATTTGATTGATTCGGCGGGTGCTGGGTCAGTGGCAGGGCTACAGCAGCGCGCTCGTGAAATGACAGCCTCAATCATGCGCTTGCCTCCTGTTCACACAGAACTCATAAAGCAAGCAGGGGCTTGCTTTGTGGAGTGCAGGACAAGCAGACTGGCTTTATCAACAGCTTGAGTCTGTGAAGAGCCAAGTGGATTACAATGCTCCCCTATGCTTTACCAGACCTCTCTGTGCTTTACAATGCTTCCCTATGCTTTACCCGACCTCTCTGTGCTTTACAATGCTTCCCTATGCTTTACCAGACCTCTCTGTGCTTTACCAGACCTCTCTGTGCTTTACAATGCTTCCCTATGCTTTACCACACCTCTCTGTGCTTTATAATGCTTCCCTATGCTTTACCAGACCTCTCTGTGCTTTACAATGCTTCCCTATGCTTTACCATACCTCTCTGTGCTTTACAAGGCTTTCACTGTACTTTATTACACTTTGGTGTGCTTTTACTGTAGTAATCTTGTCTAGGGGCTGTCTATCCCTCTACACCAGACAGCACAGGGCTGTGCTTGTCAGGTTTGTTTAACACAGGGAGGGTGTCTCTGTGGCGCTGGGGGAATGTCACGGTTCCTGTGCAGGGCTGGGCTCCCAGGGGATTAGATTAGAAGGGGGAGGGGGGGTGTCGCCGGGCCCCCCCATGGGGGAGAGAGGGGGTGCTACACACCCTAGAGGAGACGCTCAGATCTTTTGATTTAGAGACAGTTTAACCTGGTGCTATCCATCTATCCATGGAGAAATGTGGCTCCTTTCTTGCTCTTGTGTTCCTTCCTATCTAAATGTTTTATTTATTACTAAATTAGTCCTAATGTATTTTTAAATTTCTCTTAATTGGGTTTTAATTGTGTGTCTAAAACCTGCCATTATTAAAAATAAATAATGGCAGCTTTTTGTTCTGTTTTTGTTGTGGTCAACGTGACGCATAAATAATACACATTCTCCAGTCATAAAACAATAGTCTCTCTTTTTTCATGCGAACGTTACCCAGCCCAACACACACAATGAGAGAGAGATTGCTCCAGGAGAAAAAGCCGTCCAGATTCAATGCAAATTAGGGAGGGCTGCAAAGAGAGAGGAGGGGGGGGGTCTGTGTCTATACAGCCCTGATAAAACCTGCCTCAATTAGTGCTAATTACAGGGGGGAGGGGGTCAGTTACAGCACTGTGCTGTGCTGTCTGTCGACCGATTTAACTACAGTAATAAGGTTTTTTTAAGTCTTAAACACAACCCTGCATTAGTTTTAAGCTCTGTGTAGGAAGCAGGACTAAGGATGCGCAGTTGGAAATGGTGAGGTGGAGGGAGAACAGAAAAAGGATTTTTTTTGTTTTCCCCACAACTCTGCAGATTAATAGTACAGAAAGTTCCCCTGAATGTGTTTTTTCGGCTCTGGGCTGTGTAGGATTGTTTAAACTTGACGGGCCGGTTTTGAATTCCTCTCGCTTTACACCAGCCACGGGACGCTGTGCTTTTAATTAAACAGAGCAGAGATCAGATATGGAGGTGTGGGAGGGGGGGGGTCCCTCTGTTTTTGGAGATTGGGTTACCTCTAGCAGTGAGGGTGGAGACAGGTAGTCTGGCAACACACAGGGTCCGAAAACAAGGTGGTGTCAAAGGGCACGGGGAGGAGGGGAGGAGGGGGAGTTTGTGGCGCTCTAATTAGGCAGAACTGAAACCGCGTCGTAAAAGCAGAACGAGAGCCCAGCCTGTCTGTCTCCGTCTCCGCCAGCGCAGTTTGGTAGCCGCTAATTAGCGGTGTGGAATCAGAAGCTCTCTCACGCAGATCAAGGCAGGGAGACCAAGAGGCTGCAGAAGAGAGCTAAAGACAAAAACGCCTCCGTTTGTTAAACACAGAGGACTTGCAGGCTAAAGGCTTGTTTAATTTTATTGGGTTTGTTTTAGTATTTCTATTGAAGACCTTGAGAAAGCCATTGGCAGGTTCTGTCTAGAGATCAGGGATGGAAATAAGACTCCTGTTGCATAGCTGTTTAGATCCATTCCTGGTTTCACAGAGTAAGTAGCTCACCTGAACTTGTTACCTATACACACTGTGGCCAGTTGTAAAACCTGGAGCGGGTGAAATTGCTATGCAGTAGGAGCCATTTCAAATCCCTGCATTGATTTTACTGTCCACTTTTTAAAATTCATAAAGGAATGGAAATAAAGACTCCTATAGCATAGCAGTTTGATCCATTCCTGGCTTCACAGAGTTTTGTACACCCCTGAGCTTGTTACCTAGACACACTGAGGCTAATCAAGCTGTTAGTAAAACCTGGAATGGATCAAACTGCTGTGCAGCAGGAGTCCCATCCCCGCTGCTGCTGCTGCTGCAGTTTCTCCCGAGTGATGCTCGCAGTGCTAACGCTGCCCCTCCCCTCCTCTTCCCAGGTTCCTGTGGGATGACTATTCCGTGTCTGTGCGGCTCAATGATTATCTGGACATCATCTGCCCCCACTATGAGGAGGGGGCTGTTCCCTCCCACACGGCCGAGCGCTACATCCTGTACATGGTGGAGCTCCAGGACTACCTGACCTGCAAACCCCAGTCCAAGGAGCAGCTGCGCTGGGAGTGCGACCGGCCGCACGCCCCCCACGGACCGGAGAGATTCTCCGAGAAGTTCCAGAGGTTCACCCCCTTCACCCTGGGCAAGGAGTTCAAAGAGGGGGATACCTACTACTATATCTGTGAGTCAACCCCAATAAACAATGGCATGAAACTTTTTAAGAAGGTCTTTCAACATGAACTAATCAACAGTTTTATTAGAACACCTCCAGATGTGTCATTGATATCCTCTATACACCTGCCTGCATGAAAACACCTCTGTGTGTGAGAATTTCAATCTCCGCTCAGTAATCAGGGATATAGAAACACACTCGTGTGTGAAAATGTCAGACCGCTCTGTGCTTTAATCAGGCGTCTTAAACCACTTCTAAAAAGTCTCCTGCGTTTTACCGTGTGTGGCTCTGTGTTCCTTTTCTCTTTACTGTTTTGAAATGAATTGCATGTCTTGGTAACCCTGAATCGATCTGCTCAGGACTAACATTGCGTCTTGCTTTCTCCTCCACAGCTAAACCGATTCATCACCATGGAGACCAGTGCTTGAGGCTCAAAGTCAATGTGATCGGACCCACTGGTGAGTGTCCAGCACCCTCGATGGAGATCGGAGCGAACAGACAGCTGCTTGGGTTTGTGACGATCGCTGTTCTCCGCAGAGTCTTAAGAAAAGCAGCGATCGTCACAAACCCAAGCAGCTGTTTCTTCCCTCGTTTCGCTCTGAATGATGAATCAGCCCGATCGACACCAGCCACCCTCGTCGGACTGTCAGCTCCTGATTTCTATAGAGCGCTAAATCCACTATATCTGTATAGATATAGATATCTCTCCTTTTTGGTCACCATTTCTTAGACATTTTCAAACAGTTTTGTAAAGCCTGTGGAGTTTTAAAATATATACATTGATAGGAAACTTGGCACAGTCACACAGTGATTTGAAGGAGGTGTGTGTGTGGTGTGTGTGTGTGTGTGTGTGTGTGTGTGTGTGTGAACCAGCTGTTGCAAGTAATTGCTAGTTCACACATTTTGGAAACCTAAGAAATGCAAAACAGCCATTAGCTTAAGTCTCAAGATGCTTTATTAGCAGTATCCTCGTTTGGTCTTGATTTGATTTTGTAGTGGTGGTTCTCTTTTGCCTACTCTGCAGTGTGTAACCCTGGCCTCTCTCTCTTTTCTTTTTCCTCAGCTGCCCAACAGCCCAGGATTGGAGTCGTGCACACTACCAAAGCTAAACTACCAGCAGGTACGAATCCCAACCATACCGAACACCAACTTTCAGCATCATTAAACGTTCTAACTTGACAACAGTTTTGACTTAAACTCTCTCGTTGTCTTCAGTGTCGATTTGATTCCCGTTCTTATATTAGGGTGGGAGAATTTCAATCTCCGCTCAGTAATCAGGGATCTAGAAACACACTTGTGTGTGAAAATGTCAGACCGCTCTGTGCTTTAATTAGTCTTAAACCACTTCTAAAAAGTCTCCTGCGTTTTACCGTGTGTGACTCTGTGCTCCTTTTCTCTTTACTGTTTTTAAATTAATTGCACGGGTGGCCTATTAGCCAATTAAATTAGACCATCTCCAATCTGCTTATTGACAATTTTCCAAGATTCAGTTCCAGTGGTTTGATTTCAGACGCCCAGCAAATCCAAACTACAGAAGCAATGGGGTGTTCGAATACATGTGCACACTGCTGTGTGTTTGCAATTGCTTAAACCCCTAATACTAAACCTTATTCCAGCACTGTGTTGAATCTACAGTTGATATTAATCTCTCTCTCTCTCTCTCTAGATGACCCAGCAGTCAGTCTCCCAGATGTTCTGAAGAGCGTTGCAAACCATTGTAATCTTCCCCTAGCCTCCATCTCCTTCCTGCTGACGCTACTGCCCTCCCTAGCCCTGCTGCTGCTGCTCTAGGACTACAGCTCCCCAGGACTACAAGTACGGTGGCCATCGAGGCCCACACCCTCGCGTATAGAGACACTGCAACTGCCATTAACCTCCCAGTGCTGGACACTGTAAGAGAAGGAAATGGACCTTTTGGAAGATGAGGATATAGAGTGTGTGAAGGCTTGTCACAAAATCCACCCGCATTTCTGTCCATGCTTGGACTGTTCCCTGCCTCTGTGACTCGCTTTTAGACTGCGTCCACAATTGTTCAAGCAAACGCTTTTTATTAAATCCTTTTTTTTTTTTTCTCCTTTGCACTCGGAACCAAAGATCGACAACGGCAGAACACAGCTGTTTGGAGGAAGGATGCCATGCTTATTAATAATATGATTTATTACAGATTTCAATATTACAATCGAACAAAAAATTGAAGGATTAAAGTCAAAGGTTTTGAAATCCTGCAAACGGAGATGAATCTCAGTAGAGGAGAGAGAGAGAGGAATGCAAGAAATGAATAAAAAGTTAACGGAGAAACCGCAGAATATGGAATCTAAGAGACAGTCCTGACCTTTCCTCCCTATTTCTGCTCAACACTGACCCCTGTCGGCCGAGCGTGGACTTGCAGGCAAAGGCACGCAAAGCACCAGGAAGTCTTTTTCGAGCAGAGACTCTGAGACTGGAATGAGATTGGAATGAGATTGAAAGGAGATGCATTTCGTTTCTCCTTTCTTTGTATAAACATGTAAAAATGTGTAAATAGCAGATCATGTGATAATTTAATCTGGGGGGGGGGGGGGGGGGAAACACGTATGTAGCAGTCTTGAAATGGGTTCAAACAGAATCCTGATGTGGATTATTTACAATGAAATAAAAAACAAAAGGTACAAATGTATCATCTCATCACAGGATTTTATTGCTGTTATCTGAGATCGCAGTAACTAGTTAGGCTTGGTTAGAAACTCACACTAGCCCTGCTGCTGCTGCTGCTGCTGCACCCAGTCCTGGGGTTCAGAACTCCCATCAGTGAAGTCTATTATTATTAATATTGAAATGATCAGGAGCCAGGAGTTTGAGCAGGGTTAGAAACTCACACTAGCCCTGCTGCTGCTGCTGCTGCTGCTGCACCCAGTCCTGGGGTTCAGAGCTCCCCTCAATGAAGTCTATTATTATTATTAATATTGAAATGATCAGGAGCCAGGAGTTTGAGCAGGGTTACAAACTCACACTAGCCCTGCTGCTGCTGCTGCACCCGGTCCTGGGGTTCACTCTTTTGAACTTGCTGTACCAAACTCCTTCAATAAGCTTAAGTGTTCTGTACACAGAGACGGGAGAAATGAAAGTCACAGATTGAGGAAGTGGAGGTAGGAGCCAGCTGTAAAACAAAAAATAAAACAAACAGATTTTGGTTATAAATGTAACTGTCGGTTTCCATTTAATTTGTTTTAAGGATTTAAATAAGTTTTAAACTTGTAGTAGCAATGTTTATTAATAATAATAATAATAATTAATGATATTGTTTGCAATGCTATTTGTCAATTATAATTGGTTCCAGTTATGCTGCAGTAATTATAATCTTACTAAAGTAACAAACGACTACACAAACACGTTTCTGTGTTTGTTCTGAAGCCACAGTGTTCTCTCCGAGCTGTCTAAACAGGTGCCTGTTTCAGAGTTCTCGTTGCTCCCCTTCCCAGATAAAGGGGCACAAATCTGAAAATACGACTGTGTAAAAGATGTAAAGTAATCTGTATATTTTGTACATAATTGTTTGTAAACTAAAGTGAGAATTTTTATACTTTGTCATTCAATAAATGCAAAATTTTAATGAAAGTGGTCTTCTCTCTTTCTTTTTTTTTTTTTTTAAATTTAGTCGTCGCCAATTATTTTTACCCCGGTTTTCACCCCAATTTAGCATGCCCAATTATTATCTGTATCCCCGGCTCACCGCTCGCAACCCCCCCGCCGACTCGGGAAACGGAGGCTGAAACACGCGTCCTCCGAAACGTGCTCCTTCCAAGCCGTCATTTTTCGCACTGCAGATCCACAGCAATGCTACCAGACCTATAGTGCCGGAGGACAACACAGATCTGGCGGCTCCGCTGCAGAGCCACAGGCGCCCTATCTGCCACAGGGGTCGCTGATGCGCGGTGAGCCGTGGATTCCCCTGCCGACCTAAGCCCTCCCTACCCGGGCAGCGCTCAGCCAATTGTGCGCCGCCCCCTAGGAACTCTCGGTCACGGTCAGCTGTGACATAGCCTGGATTCGAACCAGCGATCTCCAGGCTATAGGGCACATCCTGCGAGGAGCGCCTTTACTGGATGCGCCACTCGGGAGCCCGGTCTTCTCTCTTTCTTTCACGATGCACAGACATCCGAGTGAAAAACAGGTATATGATTCAACAGATCTTGAATTACAATGCTTCCCTGTGCTTTACCATACCTCTCTATGCTTTACAATGCTTCCCTATGCTTTACCAGACCTCTCTGTGCTTTACAATGCTTCCCTATGCTTTACCACACCTCGCTGTGCTTTACAATGCTTCCCTATGCTTTACCACACCTCTCTGTGCTTTACAATGCTTCCCTATGCTTTACCACACCTCTCTGTGCTTTACAATGCTTCCCTATGCTTTACCAGACCTCTCTGTGCTTTACAATGCTTCCCTATGCTTTACCACACCTCTCTGTGCTTTACAATGCTTCCCTATGCTTTACCAGACCTCTCTGTGCTTGATTGCACTGTGCTGTGTTTGTACTCTGGGACTCTTTTGTATAAGGGTTGTCATGCTATTGCTGTGGGGCGCCTCGTCTCGGATCTGCAGCACAGCCCTGTCCTCTGCACCCTGTCCAGCTCCTGTCTGGCCGTCGCGTTGGGTGGAGCTCAGGCCGCTGGTAAGAGACAGTCTGGAGGATGACATGCTGCAGGGCTGTGCTGTCGACTCGGGTTCACGCAGACCAGACTGCCTGGAACCAGTGGCACAGCGCAAGAGGACAAAGGAAACAGGAGAAATGCTGGCAGAACTGTCAGGAAACTGCTCCGAGAGAGGATTCTTTTGGAAGAATTGCGGAGTGTGTGTGTATGTCGGTGTGTGTCTGTCTTGAGTGTGTGTGTGTGTTTCGTTGTCTCTGTGTGTGATTTTAAGTTACTGGGAGTATCAATTTGTGGGATACACTATATAAAGATGTTTCTCTCATTCCAAGTTTCTTGAACACAAGACGTTCTTCCAACCCCATACTGTAAATCGGTCATTTTTAATATACTTTATCACAATAGCAGCACCTCATTCATTTACCTAACTGAGGTCTTAAATGCCACTTATCTGATTTCTATTAAACTGAGTGTTGCCACGTCTTATTCTGCACTGATCTGATTGATTGAAATCCAGTAAACGCTGGTTTATAGAAATATTGATCTTCCTGGGCTCTGTGATGACTCCCGTGTGATTCAGAGAGCCCTGGTTTTCATTGTCCAGCCTGGAGGAGGAGGAAGAGGAAGAGGGGAGGGGGGTTAGCGACAGGCTTGTTTTGTTCCCGTGGAAGTCTGCTTTATCTTTCCCAGCGGGCTCTTCCTGAAGCTTGTTTGTTCTTGGTGTTTGCACACACACACACAGAGCGCTGAGCTCACAGAACACACACACACACACACACAGAGCGCTGAGCTCACAGAACACACACACACACACACACACAGAGCGCTGAGCTCACAGAACACACACACAGAGCGCTGAGCTCACAGAACACACACACACAGAGCGCTGAGCTCACAGAACACACACATACACACACACAGAGCGCTGAGCTCACAGAACACACACACACACATACCTCTGTGCTTTACAATGCTTCCCTATGCTTTACCACACCTCTCTGTGCTTTACAATGCTTCCCTATGCTTTACCATACCTCTCTGTGCTTTACAATGCTTCCCTATGCTTTACCAGACCTCTCTGTGCTTTACAATGCTTCCCTATGCTTTACCAGACCTCTCTGTGCTTTACAATGCTTCCCTATGCTTTACCAGACCTCTCTGTGCTTTACAATGCTCCCCTATGCTTTACCAGACCTCTCTGTGCTTTATAATGCTTCCCTATGCTTTACCACACCTCTCTGTGCTTTACAATGTTTCCCTATGCCTTACCACACCTCTCTGTGCTTTACAATGCTTCCCTATGCTTTACCATGCCTCTCTGCTTTCCCTATGCTTTATTCCACGTTGCTGTGCTTGCGCTGCGGGAGGCTCTCACAGGGAGTGTGCACGGTGACCAGCGCTACACTGTGCTGACCTCCCTCCCAGGACAGCTATCTCACAATCAGAGTCAATATTCGCACTTCACAGACTGCTAGCCTTCAGTGAAGAGGAACAGCCGTGGTCTGTTTAACTACAAGAAAACAGAGCTTCTTCACAGCTTGTGTGGCAGCGCAGAATTCGGTAATTCACACCGGGGGTGCGAATCCCTCACTTGTAAAGAGCGTTTATTTGAACCTGTTCTGTACCTGTATTTGTTTTCCCTCCTGTATTCCACAGTATAAATGTGCTGAATTATCCCACCAAACTGCATCAGCAACAGCATTGCCTGTAGGTCCATATTTTATTTTCTGTCGTACATGCTGAATAGTCTTAGCGGTTAAGTGGGTGTATTCACTGGAGCCAGCAAAGGGTTAAGTTTGAACCTTGTTTAAAAATAACTCCATTTCCCTGTGAGAATGTGTCTGGGGTTGAAGACCCTGTGGCTCTTCATTAGAGGTGCAGTTCATTCCTAATCCTGTGTGTTTTAAACAATCCCGTCCAGTCCTGTAGAGGCTGGGAATCAAAGGAGCACCAGTGGGTTCGCAGGGAAAAGCAGGACTGTATATTTGTGTTATTTGTTAAATAATGCTTCTTAAGGCTGTCTGATTCCCTGACCCTCCCCGGGGGGGGGGGGTGTTTAGAAGGACTGGCCTTGATCTGGGGGTCAGAACTCAGTCCGGGAATGTGAAAAAGGAGAGCAAATATTTGTGGAGGTGTAAACTGGCTGGCTGTTGTTTAAGCTTTGCGTGTTTTTAGATACGGCCTGCCTGTGTGTTCACACCGCCACTGACTCCCACTCAAGAGACTTCTGCAGCTTGAAAACTGCTGTGTGTGTGTGTGGCACGGTTAATGTAACAAACAGCATTGTAAAGCACAGAGAGGTGTGGTAAAGCATAGGGAAGCATTGTAAAGCACAGAGAGGTCTGGTAAAGCATAGGGAAGCATTGTAAAGCACAGAGAGGTCTGGTAAAGCATAGGGAAGCATTGTAAAGCACAGAGAGGTCTGGTAAAGCATAGGGAAGCATTGTAAAGCACAGAGAGGTCTGGTAAAGCATAGGGAAGCATTGTAAAGCACAGAGAAGTATGGTAAAGCATAGGGAAGCATTGTAAAGCACAGAGAGGTCTGGTAAAGCATAGGGAAGCATTGTAAAGCACAGAGAGGTCTGGTAAAGCATAGGGAAGCATTGTAAAGCACAGAGAGGTCTGGTAAAGCATAGGGAAGCATTGTAAAGCACAGAGAGGTCTGGTATATATAGTTATACTGTAGATAAAAAAAACCGTTTGAGAGAGAGAGAGAGAGAGAGAGAGAGAGAGAGAGAGAGAGAGAGAGAGAGAGAGAGAGAGAGAGAGAGAGAGAGAGAGAGAGAGAGAGAGAGACTGTATTTACTGTATTGTCTTTGAAATTAATAAAAACATAATTCCCCCCCAAAAAAACATTATGTTGTAAAATATTTCTCATTACAAATGACAAATAACACAGATAAATACATTTTCAGATCCGTTCACTTTAAATATTTGAAGCACACCCATATTACGTCATTACAATACGCGTGTCAGCATTGGCTGAAAACTTAACTCCCAACACCGCTGGTAAAAGTGGTTCAAACAAAGCGTTGCACAATAGAGTCATTAATTGTATTTTTTTTTTATCAACGTGTATTTAGTTGCCAGACAAGCGAGGGACCGACCGCCCATTATTTATAGTATTACTTCCTGTAGTTCCACGTAATAATTTTCTACCTGTGTGTGTTCTGAATGTTTTCATGGTTAATATCGTGCTTCATGTGTTCCATTGATCGATTTCAATAAAAATAATAATAATAATAATAATAATAATAATAATAATAATAATAATTAGCAAGGAAGTAACTTCTGCAGCTTATGGAGTTGGTGCATTTGCTGTCATGGGCCTGCATCGTGTTCACCGTCTGCATGTTTTCCACGGGACTGTGAGTAGTTGATGCATTGCTTGATATATTTATTTTTGAATGTATAACCTCCGTGGTTCTCGGTTTGCACTCTCTGACAGTCGGACGGGTCGCGTTGCTCTCAGTGCAGTCGCAGGCTCGCTGCGTGTTGTGTTGATGGTTACTCGGTGTGACGTGGCCGTATTTCATTACGCGTGTGCTAGCGTTTGAAATCGGAACTTACACATTCATTTTACACGAGTTTAGTTTGTTTGTTTGGTCTGTCTAAAGCTAAAACTTACCCGGCCAAGCGATAATAATAATAATAATAATAATAATAATAATAATAATAATAATAATAGGTCGTTGTAATCGTGTTGGGTAGATTTTGCCCCAGATTTGAGTTGCACGATGTCCGTGTTAGTAAAATTAAACTTTATGGTGAGTTTGTGTTCAATAAGCTGCACGATGTCCGTGTTATATGTTAAAATACATATATATGGCCGTGTTTTTTCCCCACTCCGGTTGGCTTTGTTGTTCTGATTACTGTACTGCAGATGGGTTTTCTGTGATGTGATTCCTCTGTCTCTTTCCCTTGCCCATTCTCTCCCCTTCTCTCCATCCTCCCCCCTCACCTCTCATCCTCGCTTTCACCTTTCCCCCCTCACCGCTCCCCTCTCTATCGTGCCCTGTCCCCATCACTCCTCTCCCCTCTCCCATCTCCCATCCTCGCTCCCCTCTCTCCTGCCCTGCCCTGTCCCCATCGCTCCTCTCACCTCTCCCATCCTCGCTCCCCTCTCTCCTGCCCTGCCCTGTCCCCATCACTCCTCTCCCCTCTCCATCCTCGCTCCCCTCTCTCCTGCCCTGTCCTGTCCCCATCACTCCTCTCCCCTCTCCATCCTCGCTCCCCTCTCTCCTGCCCTGTCCTGTCCCCATCACTCATCTCCCCTCTCCATCCTTGCTCCCCTCTCTCCTGCCCTGTCCTGTCCCCATCACTCCTCTCCCCTCTCCATCCTCACTCCCCTCTCTCCTGCCCTGTCCTGTCCCCATCGCTCCTCTCCCCTCTCCATCCTCGCTCCCCTCTCTCCTGCCCTGTCCTGTCCCCATCGCTCCTCTCCCCTCTCCATCCTCGCTCCCCTCTCCTGCCCTGCCCTGCCCTGCCCTGTCCCCATCGCTCCCCTCTCTCCTGCCCTGTCCTGTCCCCATCGCTCCTCTCCCCTCTCCATCCTCGCTCCCCTCTCTCCTGTCCTGTCCCCATCGCTCCTCTCCCCTCCATCCTCGCTCCCCTCTCTCCTGCCCTGCCCTGTCCCCATCACTCCTCTCCCCTCTCCATCCTCGCTCCCCTCTCTCCTGCCCTGTCCCCATCGCTCCTCTCACCTCTCCATCCTCTCTCCTGCCCTGCCCTGTCCCCATCACTCCTCTCCCCTCTCCATCCTTGCTCACCTCTCTCCTGCCCTGTCCTGTCCCCATCACTCCTCTCCCCTCTCCATCCTCGCTCCCCTCTCCTGCCCTGCCCTGTCCCCATCGCTCCTCTTACCTCTCCCATCCTCTCTCCTGCCCTGTCCTGTCCCCATCGCTCCTCTCCCCTCTCCATCCTCGCTCCCCTCTCTCTCCTGCCCTGTCCTGTCCCCATCACTCCTCTCCCCTCTCCATCCTCGCTCCCCTCTCTCCTGTCCTGTCCCCATCGCTCCTCTCCCCTCTCCATCCTCGCTCCCCTCTCTCCTGCCCTGCCCTGTCCCCATCACTCCTCTCCCCTCTCCCATCCTCACTCCCCTCTCTCCTGCCCTGTCCTGTCCTGTCCCCATCGCTCCTCTCCCCTCTCCATCCTCGCTCACCTCTCTCCTGCCCTGTCCTGTCCCCATCACTCCTCTCCCCTCTCCATCCTCGCTCCCCTCTCTCCTGCCCTGCCCTGTCCCCATCGCTCCTCTCACCTCTCCATCCTCTCTCCTGCCCTGCCCTGTCCCCATCACTCCTCTCCCCTCTCCATCCTCGCTCACCTCTCTCCTGCCCTGTCCTGTCCCCATCACTCCTCTCCCCTCTCCATCCTCGCTCCCCTCTCCTGCCCTGTCCTGTCCCCATCACTCCTCTCCCCTCTCCATCCTCGCTCCCCTCTCCTGCCCTGCCCTGTCCCCATCACTCCTCTCCCCTCTCCATCCTCGCTCCCCTCTCCTGCCCTGCCCTGTCCCCATCACTCCTCTCCCCTCTCCATCCTCGCTCCCCTCTCTCCTGCCCTGTCCTGTCCCCATCGCTCCTCTCCCCTCTCCATCCTCGCTCCCCTCTCTCCTGCCCTGTCCTGTCCCCATCACTCCTCTCCCCTCTCCATCCTCGCTCCCCTCTCTCCTGCCCTGTCCTGTCCCCATCGCTCCTCTCCCCTCTCCATCCTCGCTCCCCTCTCTCCTGCCCTGTCCTGTCCCCATCACTCCTCTCCCCTCTCCATCCTCACTCCCCTCTCTCCTGCCCTGTCCTGTCCCCATCACTCCTCTCCCCTCTCCATCCTCACTCCCCTCTCTCCTGCCCTGTCCTGTCCCCATCACTCCTCTCCCCTCTCTCCCTTCTCGTCCTCACCTTTCTGTCTCTTCTTCTCTAACCCTTCCAGGTCAGACCTGCGGAAGATGTATTTCTCCCGAAGCACAGAGAATGTTCAGCTCCTGCCCTTCCTCACCACCAACCTCAAGTAAGAAACATTCATTGAAAAAGGTCAGGACTGTGTGGCTCTCTCTCTGTCTCGCTGCTCTCCTCTCAGTGTGGCTCTCTCTCTCGCTGCTCTCCTCTCCTCTCACAGTGTGTGTCTGTGTGGCTGTCTCTCCCTGCTCCTCACAGTGTGTGTTTCTCTCTCGCTGCTCTCCTCTCCTCTCACAGTGTGTGTCTGTGGCTGTCTATCCCTGCTCCTCTCAGTGTGGCTCTCTGTCTCTCTCTCGCTGCTCTCCTCTCAGTGTGTGTCTCTCTCTGCACTCCTCTCAGTGTCTCTCCCTCTCTGCTGTCCTCCTCAGTGTGTCTCTCTCTCTCCTCAGTGTCTCTCTCTCTCTCTGCTCTCCTCTGTGTCTCTCTCTCGCTCTCTGCTCTCCTCTCAGTGTCTCTCTCTCGCTCTCTCTGCTCTCCTCTCAGTGTCTCTCTCTCGCTCTCTCTGCTCTCCTCTCAGTGTGTGTCTCTCTCTCTCTGCTCTCCTCTCACAGTGTTGAACCCTGTCTCTCTGTCCCTCTGTCCTCAGTAACCTGGGCTGGCTCTACTACGGCCTTCTGAAGGACGACTGGACTCTCATTACTGTCAATCTGATCGGAGCCACGCTGCAGACCGCCTACATGCTGGCCTACTTCTTCTACTCCGTGGAAAAGGTGCACCTTCTCTCCTGCAGTTTCCTGTGCGTTAGTCCCGTGTTGTGTTCTCATCGCGGTCGCTCCTGTGTTAGTCCTGTGTTGTGTTCTCATCGCGGTCGCCCCTGTGTTAGTCCTGTGTTGTGTTCTCATCGCGGGCGCCCCTGTGTTAGTCCTGTGTTGTGTTCTCATCGCGGTCGCCCCTGTGTTAGTCCTGTGTTGTGTTCTCATCGCGGTCGCCCCTGTGTTAGTCCTGTGTTGTGTTCTCATCGCGGTCGCCCCTGTGTTAGTCCTGTGTTGTGTTCTCATCGCGGTCGCCCCTGTGTTAGTCCTGTGTTGTGTTCTCATCGCGGTCGCCCCTGTGTTAGTCCTGTGTTGTGTTCTCATCGCGGTCGCCCCTGTGTTAGTCCTGTGTTGTGTTCTCATCGCGGGCGACCCTGTGTTAGTCCTGTGTTGTGTTCTCATCGCGGTCGCCCCTGTGTTAGTCCTGTGTTGTGTTCTCATCGCGGTCGCCCCTGTGTTAGTCCTGTGTTGTGTTCTCATCGCGGTCGCCCCTGTGTTAGTCCTGTGTTGTGTTCTCATCGCGGTCGCCCCTGTGTTAGTCCTGTGTTGTTTTCTCATCGCAGGTGCCCCTGTGTTTGCTCTGCTCTTTCAGAGGAAGGTTCTGCTGCAGACTGGGCTGGCCTCGGCAGTGCTGTGCTCGGCCTGCTTTTACTTCTCAGTCCAGGTGCCGGATTTGAGCACGCGGCTCAGCCAGCTGGGCCTCTTCTGCAGCGTGTTCACCATCAGCATGTACCTCTCCCCTCTGGCGGACCTGGTAAGAGCCTACTGCTGGAGAGGGAGATACTCCAGGGATGGAAGTAAGACTCCTGTCGCAGAGCATTTTCACCCATTGCTACGAGCTTGATCAGCCCCAGCGTGTATGTGAAGCTCAGGTGGGGCTTATTAGACTCGCTGTAAATCGAGTGGATCGAATTGCTATGCATTTGGGAGTGTTATTGCCATCCTTGGACTCTAACTCTCGCTGTGTTTCACCACTGGATAGTTTTGTTGTTGTTGTTGTAAGACGTCTCTGTGATCCTCTCTCTTTCTGTTGAGTCACACTGCAAAACCCTCCCTTCCTCCCTCCCCCTCTCTCTCCCTCCAGGCTAAGATCCTGAAGTCCCGCTCCACTGAGTGCCTCTCGTTCCCACTCTGTGTGGCCACTTTTCTCACCTCGACCTCCTGGACTCTGTACGGCCTGCAGCTCAACGACCTGTACATCATGGTGAGACCCGCCACACACAGCACACACTGTGCAGCCTGCCACACACAGCACACACTGTGCAGCCTGCCACACACAGCACACAATGCGTAGCCTGCCACACACAGCACACACTGCGTAGCCTGCCACACACAGCACACACTGTGCAGCCTGCCACACACAGCACACACTGTGCAGCCTGCCACACACAGCACACAATGCGTAGCCTGCCACACACAGCACACACTGCGTAGCCTGCCACACACAGCACACACTGCGCAGCCTGCCACACACAGCACACACTGTGCAGCCTGCCACACACAGCACAGCCTGCCACACACAGCACACACTGCGTAGCCTGCCACACACAGCACACACTGTGCAGCCTGCCACACACAGCACAGCCTGCCACACACAGCACACACTGCGTAGCCTGCCACACACAGCACACACTGTGCAACAGGTATTCTGTAACTGATTATAAATCACGAAGCCACTCTCAACCAGTCGTAACGTTGCCCAAATTGTTTTTCAGAATATATTAAACCCCCTCTCCCTCTCTCTCCCTCTCCCTCCCCCTCAGGTTCCTAACACCCCTGGCATTGTCACCAGCCTGCTCAGATTCTGGCTGTTCTGGCAGTATCCCTCCGCTGGACAGGGCAAGCTCTCCTATAGGACACTGCAGGCTTGAGGGGGGCGGGGCCAGGCAGCTGGGAACCAATGAGAGCCTCCGGTCGGTCCCCTCGCTCCTCAGCGGTTGGAATTCAAAGTTGCACAACAACCCGCCGCCGCTCCCCCACTGCCGTTCTGTTCGTTACTCAGTGTACTGATGCGCTGTCCTTCTGAGAGAGCTTCTCAAACTGCGTTCGCTTCTGTACTGCGGGAGAGACATCGCGGCTACGTGCCAAAAATCCCCGATCCCGAGCCGAGACCAACCATCCAGGACCGGGACACCGAGACCAAAGAACCGAGGCGCAGAGACGCAGAAGAGCGATCGCTCCGCCAGCGCCGGCATCGCGGTGCGTCAGGCAGGAGAGCTGGAAGGATGTTCCGTGCATTTCCAACTTCCTGCCTTCCGTCCTGAACGCTACTCCATTCGTGCCTTCACTCTCCCCCTCTCTCTATATCTGTAGTTTGTAACCCTCTCTCTCTTCCCCCTCTCTCTATCTGTAGTTTGTAACCCTCTCTCTCTCTTCCCCCTCTCTCTCGTCCCCTCTCTCTCTCTCGTTTGTAACCCTCTCTCCCTGCCTCTCTCTATCTCTCTGTAGTTTGTAACCCTCTCTCTCTCTTCCCCCTCTCTCTCGTCCCCTCTCTCTCTCTCGTTTGTAACCCTCTCTCCCTGCCTCTCTCTCTCTCTCGTTTGTAACCCTCTCTCTCTCTCGTTTGTTACCCTCTCTCCCTGCCTCTCTCTATCTCTCTGTAGTTTGTAACCCTCTCTCCCTCTCTATCTCTCTGTAGTTTTGTAACCCTCTCTCTCTCCCCCCCCTCTCTCTCTCTCGTTTGTAACCCTCTATCTATCCCTCTGTAGTTTGTTAGCCTCTCTCTTCCCCCTCTCTCTCTCGTCCCCCCTCTCTCTCTCTCGTTTGTAACCCTCTCTCCCTCTCTATCTCTCTGTAGTTTGTAACCCTCTCTCTCTCTAGTTTGTAACCCTCTATCTCTCCCTCTGTAGTTTGTTAGCCTCTCTCTTCCCCCTCTCTCTCTCGTCCCCCCTCTCTCTCTCTCGTTTGTTACCCTCTCTCCCTGCCTCTATCTATCTCTCTGTAGTTTGTAACCCTCTCTCCCTCTCTATCTCTCTGTAGTTTTGTAACCCTCTCTCTCTCCCCCCCTCTCTCTCTCTCGTTTGTAACCCTCTATCTATCCCTCTGTAGTTTGTTAGCCTCTCTCTTCCCCCTCTCTCTCTCGTCCCCCCTCTCTCTCTCTCGTTTGTTACCCTCTCTCCCTGCCTCTATCTATCCCTCTGTAGTTTGTAACCTCTCTCTCTCCCTCAAATTCAAATTGGCTTTATTGGCATGACAATAAAAATTATTGTGTTGCCAAAGCACATACATGCATACCCGACTCAAATATACAGACAAATATACAGACAAAGAAATGTTTTAATACTAACAGTATCCCTCCTCCCTCTATATTAAACAGTACCTCCCTCTCTCTCTCTCTCTCTCTCTCTCTCCATCTCCCCCTTAGTGTGTATCCTCTCTCTCATCCTACTCTCTCAGCTAAATTAACTATCTGGACCATTTTAGGATTTTACAACGAAGTGACTTAAACAAAGAATCAATACGTGCCTTTTTTATTTACTATAAAAATGTTTTATATTATAGCTGTCGGAAGATTGTAAGCTTGAAAAAAGACTTTAGTTTACAAGTGACTTTAAATATACATATATATATATTTTCATTATACGAATGTATTGTATTACAGCTGGCTGAATCTGTACCTGTTTCCAAACAGCAATGATTTTAGCCTCTTGTTTATGTACTTTGTTAAAAGTTGTAAAATATGTAATCTCTCTCTTTTTTTTTTTTCTTTCTGCTAAAGTTGCAAAAAGTTTCTAAATCCACTCCCGGGACTATTAATAAGAACAATCAAAATTATTATAATTTTTTTTAAATCTAGAATTGAGTCTGTGGTGTGCTCCTGTCTCTTACTGTGATAAGATGCGTGTTGTGAAACGGCAAGGACAGAGGGAGCGATCTCATTGGCTAACGAGTGTTCCGCCCTGCGCAGATACGTCGCCATAGCAACACGGCTGGGGACTTTCAGAACTGTGACTTCCGATACTGTGCCTTCCTGTTTGATAATTAGGGTTGAGGGTCACTTCCTGTTTCTCGATGCCATCTCCAGTTCCTTTTTAAAACCAATTCCCGTATCCCTTTTAATCAATTCCGACACGTCACCTCTGATCAGAATTGCAGTGGAGCTGCGTTCTGTTAAAATGAGCTTCTCACAACAGCGGCGACACGTGACTTCAACTGAAGCCGCTGTTTGTGAGTCGATTAAACTGCTGAACAATCACAGTGATTATTACAACTCTAAAATATCCATTCCGATTCCTCTGAAGAAACTGATCAACAGGAACTGACCGCCACACTGTTTGATAACTTTGATCTCCGTTTGGAAAAAGGGGGCGTCGTTCTGTGTTTTCATAATTGTAATAAAATCTATATATTTCTTGGGAGTCGTCACAACAGTTTTTGGAGTCATTACAACAGCAGCGCAGACAGAAGCAGACACTCATTTGTCAAGTGGAATTTGCAGGGTTTGTTTTTCTTTTAAACCAGTAAACTCCCAGTATAAACCAGTACAGCCCAGTGCTGGAATTCCCAACGGAATATAATTCCAACGCAAACAAGCCGTCATTCTCTCAGTCAATCGTGAAAGACTTTCCAGTCGACAAAAGACCGTCCAACGGTGAGTTTAGTTTTAGCGTTCCCGCGTGGACGTGGAGAGTTTTAAATAACGGGACAAGCAGTCACTGTAATGCTGCTTGAAACAGATTCAGTGGTAAAAGCGATCGGGTTCGTGCAGACGCTGAAAAAGCCTCCCAGTCTAAACCTTATTCAGTTTCTTTCAGCGTTTCTAGAATTCAGCAATGACAAACAGATACCAAGCAAAGAAAACCGACGCGTGAATGAGGTCTGAAACCAGGACCGTCCATTACACTCCAGACAGCCTCTTCGCAATACCTTTTTAAAAATCACTCGGAAATAAATATTCATTTGAACCCTGACCAGGGCTGCAGATCCTGTAGATACTGGACTCTGAGCAGGATCATGTGCAGCACATAGGATTTCATCTGAAGTTTAGTTTTTTCCTGTTTGAATGGTTTGTCTTTTCGTTGCTGTGATTTTATAATGTTATTTGGTATCGCCTTCTCCGGTCAGGACCCCCCTTCTAAACGAGACGTATATCTCAAAGGTTTTTATCCTTCTTAAATATATAAAATGTGTAAATTTGTACAGAAGACTTTCGTTAATAAGAACATAAGAAAATAAGAAAGTTTACAAACGAGAGGAGGCCCCATTCAGCCCATCTTGCTCGTTTGGTTGTTAGTAGCTTATTGATCCCAGAATCTCATCAAGCAGCTTCTTGAAGGATCCCAGGGTGTCAGCTTCAACAACATTACTGGGGAGTTGGTTCCAGACCCTCACAATTCTCTGTGTAAAAAAGTGCCTCCTATTTTCTGTTCTGAGTGCCCCTTTATCTCCATTTGTGACCCCTGGTCCTTGTTTCTTTTTTCAGGTCAAAAAAGTCCCCTGGGTCGACATTGTCAATACAGTTTGAGATTTTGAATGTTTGAATCAGATCACCGCGTAGTCTTCTTTGTTCAAGACTGAATAGATTCAATTCTTTTAGCCTGTCTGCATACGACATGCCTTTTAAACCCGGGATAATTCTGGTTGCTCTTCTTTGCACTCTATCTAGAGCAGCAATATCCTTTTTGTAACGAGGTGACCAGAACTGAACACAATATTCTAGGTGAGGTCTTACTACCTATTATTACTAATAAGTGACGATGGCAGAGCAACAGGTTTATCGAGGAGAGATTAGTTTTTTCTTTGTTCGTTTCTGTAATACGTTTACATTGGTTTTTGGAACACAAGCCCAGCGCTGATTGAAACACAAAGACGAGACGAGCTCATGGGTGTGTCTCTCTGGACAGTCTATTAATACAACGGGGGTTAGGACTGAGAGCGAAGGAGCTGGACCTGGAGTTCGGGGGGGGGACGGGACATCTGCTGCTCCACCCTTCCTGACTGTCTCTGGAGCAGAGGGGAGGGGGGCGGTGAGGACAGACTGTTCCTGCCTAAACTGCAGCCTCAGACTTTGACCCTTCACCCCCTGAAGCACGAATCAGCCCCTTGAGACAGCAGCTGGTGCAGAACTAAACCACAACACACACACACGCTTTCAAGTCGTGTGATAAAGGGGTTTCTTTTAGCATTGCTATAAATACACTAAAACTGAGTGCTGTGTAAGAGGTCTGGAAATGAGAGCGGATGCACAGCAGCGTGACCCATTCCTGCTTTTACTGCGAGTTTAATAAGACACACCTGAGCCTGTCACCTGTGCACTGTGGCTAAGCGAGCCCATAGTAAAACCTGGAACGGGTCAAACTGCTATGCATGGACTTCTATCCCCTGTATAGTTATGAATTAATATAGCTGGGATAAATGTTGACCCCATAACTGCTTTGATTTTACACCTACATCACACATCAACCAGTACTGCTTTATTAATTTATATCTGGGGTTCCAGAGCGGACTCACACTCGGAGAAACTGTCTCTCTCTCACACACACACACACACACAAACACTCTCTCTCACACAGACACACTCTCACACACACACACACACAGACAGACACTGTCTCACACACAGACGCTCACACACACAGACACACTCTCTCTCTCACACACACACAGACACACACTCACACAGACACACTCTCTCTCTCTCTCTCTCTCTCTCAGCTGCCCAGCACTCCACCTGCTGCTCCTGTGTTGTGAATCTCAAGGACCCCCCCCCCCCATCCTGTTTACCAGCGGCTCCCAGCAGCTGCTGCATCAATCAGACCAGCCCAACACAAAACACGTGCAGGAGAGGAAAATAAACAAAGAGCAGAACTGTGATCCGTACCCGACCCAAACACTAGACTGCACAAAGGATGGGGGCCACCACTGGGGGGGGGGTCCCGTATAAAAGTTTAACACAGTATTTTTGCAGCCCCCCATCCTCCCCCCGTCACTCATAGTGCTGTTTCTGAAAAGATGCCTTTAGTTTTGGATTGTGAAAATGAACGAGATTCATTTTTGTTATACCCTAAAAAAATACACATTCAGACACCACCAAAACAATGATACAAAAGCAACAGCCAGAACATCTGAGAGCAGCTAATTCAATACAGTCTAGTGTAGAGAACTCAGTGCTGTACTGGGGATCTGAGAGCCAGCTAATTCAATACAGTCTAGTGTAGAGAACTCAGTGCTGTACTGGGGATCTGAGAGCCAGCTAATTCAATACAGTCTAGTGTAGAGAACTCAGTGCTGTACTGTTGATCTGAGAGACAGCTAATTCAATACAGTCTAGTGTAGAGAACTCAGTGCTGTACTGGAGATCTGAGAGACAGCTAATTCAATACAGTCTAGTGTAGAGAACTCAGTGCTGTACTGGAGATCTGAGAGACAGCTAATTCAATACAGTCTAGTATAGAGAACTCAGTGCTGTACTGGGGATCTGAGAGCCAGCTAATTCAATACAGTCTAGTGTAGAGAACTCAGTGCTGTACTGGAGATCTGAGAGCCAGCTAATTCAATACAGTCTAGTGTAGAGAACTCAGTGCTGTACTGTTGATCTGAGAGACAGCTAATTCAATACAGTCTAGTGTAGAGAACTCAGTGCTGTACTGGAGATCTGAGAGACAGCTAATTCAATACAGTCTAGTGTAGAGAACTCAGTGCTGTACTGGAGATCTGAGAGACAGCTAATTCAATACAGTCTAGTATAGAGAACTCAGTGCTGTACTGGGGATCTGAGAGCCAGCTAATTCAATACAGTCTAGTGTAGAGAACTCAGTGCTGTACTGGGGATCTGAGAGCCAGCTAATTCAATACAGTCTAGTATAGAGAACTCAGTGCTGTACTGGGGATCTGAGAGCCAGCTAATTCAATACAGTCTAGTGTAGAGAACTCAGTGCTGTACTGGAGATCTGAGAGCCAGCTAATTCAATACAGTCTAGTATAGAGAACTCAGTGCTGTACTGGGGATCTGAGAGCCAGCTAATTCAATACAGTCTAGTATAGAGAACTCAGTGCTGTACTGGGGATCTGAGAGCCAGCTAATTCAATACAGTCTAGTATAGAGAACTCAGTGCTGTACTGGGGATCTGAGAGCAGCTAATTCAATACAGTCTAGTGTAGAGAACTCAGTGCTGTACTGGGGATCTGAGAGCCAGCTAATTCAATACAGTCTAGTATAGAGAACTCAGTGCTGTACTGGGGATCTGAGAGCAGCTAATTCAATACAGTCTAGTGTAGAGAACTCAGTGCTGTACTGGGGATCTGAGAGCCAGCTAATTCAATACAGTCTAGTATAGAGAACTCAGTGCTGTACTGTGGATCTGAGAGCCAGCTAATTCAATACAGTCTAGTATAGAGAACTCAGTGCTGTACTGGGGATCTGAGAGCCAGCTAATTCAATACAGTCTAGTATAGAGAACTCAGTGCTGTACTGGAGATCTGAGAGCCAGCTAATTCAATACAGTCTAGTATAGAGAACTCAGTGCTGTACTGGGGATCTGAGAGCCAGCTAATTCAATACAGTCTAGTGTAGAGAACTCAGTGCTGTACTGGGGATCTGAGAGCCAGCTAATTCAATACAGTCTAGTATAGAGAACTCAGTGCTGTACTGGGGATCTGAGAGCCAGCTAATTCAATACAGTCTAGTGTAGAGAACTCAGTGCTGTACTGGAGATCTGAGAGCCAGCTAATTCAATACAGTCTAGTATAGAGAACTCAGTGCTGTACTGGGGATCTGAGAGCCAGCTAATTCAATACAGTCTAGTATAGAGAACTCAGTGCTGTACTGGGGATCTGAGAGCCAGCTAATTCAATACAGTCTAGTATAGAGAACTCAGTGCTGTACTGGGGATCTGAGAGCAGCTAATTCAATACAGTCTAGTGTAGAGAACTCAGTGCTGTACTGGGGATCTGAGAGCCAGCTAATTCAATACAGTCTAGTATAGAGAACTCAGTGCTGTACTGGGGATCTGAGAGCAGCTAATTCAATACAGTCTAGTGTAGAGAACTCAGTGCTGTACTGGGGATCTGAGAGCCAGCTAATTCAATACAGTCTAGTATAGAGAACTCAGTGCTGTACTGTGGATCTGAGAGCCAGCTAATTCAATACAGTCTAGTATAGAGAACTCAGTGCTGTACTGGGGATCTGAGAGCCAGCTAATTCAATACAGTCTAGTATAGAGAACTCAGTGCTGTACTGGAGATCTGAGAGCCAGCTAATTCAATACAGTCTAGTATAGAGAACTCAGTGCTGTACTGGGGATCTGAGAGCCAGCTAATTCAATACAGTCTAGTGTAGAGAACTCAGTGCTGTACTGGGGATCTGAGAGCCAGCTAATTCAATACAGTCTAGTATAGAGAACTCAGTGCTGTACTGGGGATCTGAGAGCCAGCTAATTCAATACAGTCTAGTATAGAGAACTCAGTGCTGTACTGGGGATCTGAGAGCCAGCTAATTCAATACAGTCTAGTGTAGAGAACTCAGTGCTGTACTGGGGATCTGAGAGCCAGCTAATTCAATACAGTCTAGTGTAGAGAACTCAGTGCTGTACTGGAGATCTGAGAGCCAGCTAATTCAATACAGTCTAGTGTAGAGAACTCAGTGCTGTACTGGGGATCTGAGAGCCAGCTAATTCAATACAGTCTAGTATAGAGAACTCAGTGCTGTACTGGAGATCTGAGAGCCAGCTAATTCAATACAGTCTAGTGTAGAGAACTCAGTGCTGTACTGGGGATCTGAGAGCCAGCTAATTCAATACAGTCTAGTGTAGAGAACTCAGTGCTGTACTGGGGATCTGAGAGCCAGCTAATTCAATACAGTCTAGTGTAGAGAACTCAGTGCTGTACTGGGGATCTGAGAGCCAGCTAATTCAATACAGTCTAGTATAGAGAACTCAGTGCTGTACTGGAGATCTGAGAGCCAGCTAATTCAATACAGTCTAGTATAGAGAACTCAGTGCTGTACTGGAGATCTGAGAGCCAGCTAATTCAATACAGTCTAGTATAGAGAACTCAGTGCTGTACTGGAGATCTGAGAGCCAGCTAATTCAATACAGTCTAGTGTAGAGAACTCAGTGCTGTACTGGAGATCTGAGAGCCAGCTAATTCAATACAGTCTAGTGTAGAGAACTCAGTGCTGTACTGGAGATCTGAGAGCCAGCTAATTCAATACAGTCTAGTGTAGAGAACTCAGTGCTGTACTGGGGATCTGAGAGCCAGCTAATTCAATACAGTCTAGTGTAGAGAACTCAGTGCTGTACTGGGGATCTGAGAGCCAGCTAATTCAATACAGTCTAGTATAGAGAACTCAGTGCTGTACTGGAGATCTGAGAGCCAGCTAATTCAATACAGTCTAGTATAGAGAACTCAGTGCTGTACTGGAGATCTGAGAGCCAGCTAATTCAATACAGTCTAGTATAGAGAACTCAGTGCTGTACTGGAGATCTGAGAGCCAGCTAATTCAATACAGTCTAGTGTAGAGAACTCAGTGCTGTACTGGAGATCTGAGAGCCAGCTAATTCAATACAGTCTAGTGTAGAGAACTCAGTGCTGTACTGGAGATCTGAGAGCCAGCTAATTCAATACAGTCTAGTGTAGAGAACTCAGTGCTGTACTGGAGATCTGAGAGCAGCTAATTCAATACAGTCTAGTATAGAGAACTCAGTGCTGTACTGGGGATGTGAGAGCCAGCTAATTCAATACAGTCTAGTATAGAGAACTCAGTGCTGTACTGGGGATCTGAGAGCCAGCTAATTCAATACAGTCTAGTATAGAGAACTCAGTGCTGTACTGGGGATCTGAGAGCCAGCTAATTCAATACAGTCTAGTGTAGAGAACTCAGTGCTGTACTGGAGATCTGAGAGCCAGCTAATTCAATACAGTCTAGTGTAGAGAACTCAGTGCTGTACTGGGGATCTGAGAGCCAGCTAATTCAATACAGTCTAGTATAGAGAACTCAGTGCTGTACTGGGGATCTGAGAGCCAGCTAATTCAATACAGTCTAGTGTAGAGAACTCAGTGCTGTACTGGAGATCTGAGAGCCAGCTAATTCAATACAGTCTAGTATAGAGAACTCAGTGCTGTACTGGAGATCTGAGAGCAGCTAATTCAATACAGTCTAGTGTAGAGAACTCAGTGCTGTACTGGAGATCTGAGAGCCAGCTAATTCAATACAGTCTAGTATAGAGAACTCAGTGCTGTACTGGGGATCTGAGAGCCAGCTAATTCAATACAGTCTAGTGTAGAGAACTCAGTGCTGTACTGGGGATCTGAGAGCCAGCTAATTCAATACAGTCTAGTGTAGAGAACTCAGTGCTGTACTGGAGATCTGAGAGCCAGCTAATTCAATACAGTCTAGTGTAGAGAACTCAGTGCTGTACTGGGGATGTGAGAGCCAGCTAATTCAATACAGTCTAGTGTAGAGAACTCAGTGCTGTACTGGGGATCTGAGAGCCAGCTAATTCAATACAGTCTAGTGTAGAGAACTCAGTGCTGTACTGGGGATCTGAGAGCCAGCTAATTCAATACAGTCTCGTGTAGAGAACTCAGTGCTGTACTGGGGATCTGAGAGCAGCTAATTCAATACAGTCTAGTATAGAGAACTCAGTGCTGTACTGGGGATCTGAGAGCCAGCTAATTCAATACAGTCTAGTGTAGAGAACTCAGTGCTGTACTGGGGATCTGAGAGCCAGCTAATTCAATACAGTCTAGTGTAGAGAACTCAGTGCTGTACTGGAGATCTGAGAGCCAGCTAATTCAATACAGTCTAGTGTAGAGAACTCAGTGCTGTACTGGAGATCTGAGAGCAGCTAATTCAATACAGTCTAGTGTAGAGAACTCAGTGCTGTACTGGGGATCTGATAGCCAGCTAATTCAATACAGTCTAGTGTAGAGAACTCAGTGCTGTACTGGGGATCTGAGAGCAGCTAATTCAATACAGTCTAGTGTAGAGAACTCAGTGCTGTACTGGGGATCTGAGAGCCAGCTAATTCAATACAGTCTAGTATAGAGAACTCAGTGCTGTACTGGGGATCTGAGAGCAGCTAATTCAATACAGTCTAGTATAGAGAACTCAGTGCTGTACTGGGGATCTGAGAGCCAGCTAATTCAATACAGTCTAGTGTAGAGAACTCAGTGCTGTACTGGGGATCTGAGAGCCAGCTAATTCAATACAGTCTAGTGTAGAGAACTCAGTGCTGTACTGGGGATCTGAGAGCCAGCTAATTCAATACAGTCTAGTGTAGAGAACTCAGTGCTGTACTGGAGATCTGAGAGCAGCTAATTCAATACAGTCTAGTATAGAGAACTCAGTGCTGTACTGGAGATCTGAGAGCAGCTAATTCAATACAGTCTAGTGTAGAGAACTCAGTGCTGTACTGGGATCTGAGAGCCAGCTAATTCAATACAGTCTAGTATAGAGAACTCAGTGCTGTACTGGAGATCTGAGAGCCAGCTAATTCAATACAGTCTAGTGTAGAGAACTCAGTGCTGTACTGGGGATCTGAGAGCCAGCTAATTCAATACAGTCTAGTGTAGAGAACTCAGTGCTGTACTGGGGATCTGAGAGCCAGCTAATTCAATACAGTCTAGTGTAGAGAACTCAGTGCTGTACTGGAGATCTGAGAGCCGCTAATTCAATACACTCTAGTATAGAGAACTCAGTGCTGTACTGTGGATCTGAGAGCCAGCTAATTCAATACAGTCTAGTGTAGAGAACTCAGTGCTGTACTGGGGATCTGAGAGCCAGCTAATTCAATACAGTCTAGTGTAGAGAACTCAGTGCTGTACTGGGGATCCGAGAGCCAGCTAATTCAATACAGTCTAGTACAGAGAACTCAGTTCAGTTAATCTAGCAAAATGTATTTTTATTTGATTGTTATGAATTACAGACACAAATACAACAGAAGTGATTTCAGGGGTCTGACCCCCCCCCCCCCCCCCCCGTCTCCTTCGATTTCACGAATTTCAAAAGCATGCAGGGAAAAAGCGGGCTTCACCGCCAGCGCTCACACAGCAGTAAGTGTACAGTGCAATTCATCTCATGATCAGTGTGTCATCAGTCTTTTCATTAGACAAAGGCATCTTGCACAGTAAAGGTTTGTCTTTTTAATATGCTTCCCCACACCTCTCTCTGCTTTGCAATGCTTCCATATGCTTTACAATGCTTCCCTATGCTTTACCAGACCTCTCTCTGCTTTGCAATGCTTCCCTATGCTTTACCAGACCTCTCTGTGCTTTACAATGCTTCCCTATGCTTTACCAGACCTCTCTGTGCTTTACAATGCTTCCCTATGCTTTAGCATACCTCTCTGTGCTTTACAATGCTTCCCTATGCTTTACCAGACCTCTCTGTGCTTTACAATGCTTCCCTATGCTTTACCAGACCTCTCTGTGCTTTACAATGCTTGCCTATGCTTCACCATGCTCATTACACTCTGCTGTGCTTTTACTATGGGAAACTTTTATAAGGGTTAGTTTGACATGGTTTGTTTTTCAGTATGCTTCAGTCGACCTCTCTGGGCTTAGCTTGGCTTTGCCGTACTTTCACTGAGCGTTATCACGTTTCTGTTGCTTTTTATGAGTTGGAAACTTTTCAAACGGTACCAGCCTTGCGGAATCCGGTCCGTTCGGATCAGAACCGCAGCCCTTTCCTCTGCAGGTCTGTCTTCGCCTCCCGGATCTGCGCTTGTAATTCCGCTGCGGCGGTCTGGCAGTCGTTGAACGTGGCGACGCGGTATCCCACGGTCCCCAGCGAGAAGCAGCCGAGCGCCACCAGCAGGAAGACAGGCAGAGGCCAGGACACCTGCAGCACTGCCTCCGGCGGGTCCAGCCCCAGGAGGTCAAAGGTCACCGCCGCCCAAAGGACCCCCAGCACGGTCAGCCCCGACAGCCACTCCATCAGCTTCGTCATGGCAACAGCAACAACAAGGGGGATTGTGGGACGCTGGAGGAGTTGTGGGAGGGACGATAAACAAAAACAAAGACGTTCAAATACTTCGAGTGGTTTGTCAGGCAAGCATTGTAAAGCACAGAGAGGTCTGGTAAAGCATAGGGAAGCATTGTAAAGCACAGAGAGGTCTGGTAAAGCATAGGGAAGCATTGTAAAGCACAGAGAGGTCTGGTAAAGCATAGGGAAGCATTGTAAAGCACAGAGAGGTCTGGTAAAGCATAGGGAAGCATTGTAAAGCACAGAGAGGTCTGGTAAAGCATAGGGAAGCATTGTAAAGCACAGAGAGGTCTGGTAAAGCATAGGGAAGCATTGTAAAGCACAGAGAGGTCTGGTAAAGCACAGGGAAGCATTGTAAAGCACAGAGAGGTGTGATAAAGCATAGGGAAGCATTGTAAAGCACAGAGAGGTCTGGTAAAGCACAGGGAAGCATTGTAAAGCACAGAGAGGTGTGATAAAGCATAGGGAAGCATTGTAAAGCACAGAGAGGTGTGAAAGCATAGGGAAGCATTGTAAAGCACAGAGAGGTGTGATAAAGCATAGGGAAGCATTGTAAAGCACAGAGAGGTCTGGTAAAGCATAGGGAAGCATTGTAAAGCACAGAGAGGTCTGGTAAAGCATAGGGAAGCATTGTAAAGCACAGAGAGGTCTGGTAAAGCATAGGGAAGCATTGTAAAGCACAGAGAGGTCTGGTAAAGCATAGGGAAGCATTGTAAAGCACAGAGAGGTCTGGTAAAGCATAGGGAAGCATTGTAAAGCACAGAGAGGTCTGGTAAAGCATAGGGAAGCATTGTAAAGCACAGAGAGGTCTGGTAAAGCATAGGGGAGCATTGTAAAGCACAGAGAGGTCTGGTAAAGCATAGGGAAGCATTGTAAAGCACAGAGAGGTCTGGTAAAGCATAGGGAAGCATTGTAAAGCACAGAGAGGTCTGGTAAAGCATAGGGAAGCATTGTAAAGCACAGAGAGGTCTGGTAAAGCATATGGAAGCATTGTAAAGCATATTAATAAACAATACATGGTAATAGTTACTGATGTGTGTGTGTGTTTCACAAAAAAGAATTATCTTGGTCTGGTCTTTTAATAATGCGGGATTAAATATAAATATATATATTTACCGGTAAATGTGTATCTAAACATATTTATATGTTATATGTTCGAACTAATCCTTTAATAACAGCTGCTATCGCGTATTTAATATAAATGTGTGTAGCTACGGAATTCAAACGTGTTGACAAAGTAATGTTGCTTTTAGGCACGTATCTTGTTTATGAAAATCGAATATTTTAAATATACAGTTTCGACATCCCCGTTCAGTACAGAACAGTATTAGTAAACGAATGTATATTCATATCTTTTTTTTTCACTGATAATTTTCATTGGAATAACTTGTTGCATCGTTTCTGATTCTGTTTGTGTTGGTAATTTTTGTTTACAAAACATAAATAATCGTTCGATTTACCGTATGTTGCGTTTCATATCAATTTTGTCCCTAAAATCTGCAATTCAAAATCACGTCTCGACTTAGTACAGAATAATATTTAATTAAGATAAACGTGTATTTATATGTTTTATATATATTTCTATATTTACACGAGTTTAATTTTGCAGCTTACCTGGCAGAAGACAGCTCACAACTTAAACATCCGGCTCCCAATTACAGCGTCATCAGAAAGGGCTTTTTTCCCGCGGTGCCTGGTGGGATCTGCAGTTTGTTTTTCAGAACGTCCCCGTGAGTTTGGCTAGAAAACTACATTTCCCGAAGTCCAGTGGTTGAAATCCGTTGGAATGGCGGTGCATTCTGGGAGTAGTAGTTATTGGTGTCAGTTTAGCCCTTTGTGTACGACGAAGATGGGAAAGGGAGGCTGTTATACTTTTTGAACAGCCTCCCTCCGCTCTGTGCTTCTGGAGCAGAGAAAGAGAAAGGGAGGCTCTTATACTCTCTGAACAGCCTCCCTCTGCTCTGTGCTGGTGGAACAGAAAAAGAGAAAGGGAGGCTCGTATACTCTCTGAACAGCCTCCCTCTGCTCTGTGCTGGCGGAGCAGAAAAAGAGAAAGGGAGGCTCTTATACTCTCTGAACAGCCTCCCTCTGCTCTGTGCTGGCGGAGCAGAAAAAGAGAAAGGGAGGCTCTTATACTCTCTGAACAGCCTCCCTCTGCTCTGTGCTGGTGGAGCAGAGAAAGAGAAAGGGAGGCTCTTCTACTCTCTGAACAGCCTCCCTCCGCTCTGTGCTGGTGGAGCAGAGAAAGAGAAAGGGAGGCTCTTCTACTCTCTGAACAGCCTCCCTCCGCTCTGTGCTGGTGGAGCAGAGAAAGAGAAAGGGAGGCTCTTCTACTCTCTGAACAGCCTCCCTCCGCTCTGTGCTGGTGGAGCAGAGAAAGAGAAAGGGAGGCTCTTATACTCTCTGAACAGCCTCCCTCTGCTCTGTGCTGGTGGAACAGAAAAAGAGAAAGGGAGGCTCTTATACTCTCTGAACAGCCTCCCTCTGCTCTGTGCTGGTGGAGCAGAGAAAGAGAAAGGGAGGCTCTTCTACTCTCTGAACAGCCTCCCTCTGCTCTGTGCTGGTGGAGCAGAGAAAGAGAAAGGGAGGCTCTTATACTCTCTGAACAGCCTCCCTCTGCTCTGTGCTGGTGGAGCAGAGAAAGTGAAAGAGAAAGGGAGGCTCTTATACTCTCTGAACAGCCTCCCTCTGCTCTGTGCTGGTGGAGCAGAGAAAGTGAAAGAGAAAGGGAGGCTCTTATACTCTCTGAACAGCCTCCCTCTGCTCTGTGCTGGTGGAGCAGAGAAGGAGAAAGGGATGCTCTTATACTCTCTGAACAGCCTCCCTCTGCTCTGTGCTGGTGGAGAAGAGAAAGGGAGGCTCTTCTACTCTCTGAACAGCCTCCCTCTGCTCTGTGCTACACACACACACATATATAGCACTGTGTAATGTATGAAGATAGGATCGCTGTCTCTATACACAAACAGCACTGTGTTAAAAATGAACTTCAGTCTGATTACGTTTGGAAGGGAAATACATATTTATTTTTAAAAAAGTAATAATAATTACATTTTATAAAATAAATTCAGCATGAAAATAAAACGCTTGATTCTAAATAAAATCACGGACATAAACAACGGAAGAATAACAGACAGTGCCTTGCTCTGGGCGTCTGCGCATGTGCGGCGGAAAGAAGCACAATAGGATTGTGTCTGTGTGTCTGTGTGTGTGTGTGTTAGTTTATTGTGAAAAAAAAGTAATAAATACATAAATAAATCAATCAATAAAAAACACACTGTATTGAAATAAGATTAATTCTTTAAAAACAAATGTAACTATTTTTAATCTACTTGTCCCGGTTCCCTGAATTTTTAAAACATAAAAACCTCCCTGTTCGTTTTATTCCCCTTACCCTAAACAGTGCCGTTCAGGATTCAAATGATTTTTGTTTTCAATGAAGTCGGGAGACGGGGGTAAACGTCTCCCCCGGGGGCTCGTTTCTCGGCTCGGACGGACACACCTGCGAGTCTGTCTCCTGTGAGGGAGGGGCCGGTGCCGGCGGAGGGGGTGCACGTCACTCCGAGACTGTCTGCGGTCCAGACTGGCAGATGATGCGTCTTCAGCATTGTCTTGAAACAGCTGGTCTGCGTCGCCACAAAAGATGTTATATATACAGTAAATACATAGATTATTTTACTGAGCCAGACAGACAGCAGAGGCGATCCTGCCAATAAAGCACCGCCAAACACAAAACATCCTGTCTGCTGGAAATGGAATGGGCAGCACTGGTCTACTCCCAACTGGAACTGGATGTCAACTGGTTGTACTGGTTCAAGAGCTGGTTACATCATCATCATCATTATTATGATTATTATAGTAAAGCACAGAGAGGTGTGGTAAAGCATAGGGGAGCATTGTAAAGCACAGAGAGGTCTGGTAAAGCATAGGGAAGCATTGTAAAGCACAGGGAGGTCTGGTAAAGCATAGGGAAGCATTGTAAATCACAGAGAGGTCTGGTAAAGCATAGGGAAGCATTGTAAAGCACAGAGAGGTCTGGTAAAGCACAGGGAAGCATTGTAAAGCACAGAGAGGTCTGGTAAAGCATAGGGAAGCATTGTAAAGCACAGAGAGGTCTGGTAAAGCATAGGGAAGCATTGTAAAGCACAGAGAGGTCTGGTAAAGCATAGGGAAGCATTGTACAGCACAGAGAGGTCTGGTAAAGCATAGGGAAGCATTGTAAAGCACAGAGAGGTGTGGTAAAGCATAGGGAAGCATTGTAAAGCACAGAGAGGTCTGGTAAAGCATAGGGAAGCATTGTAAAGCACAGAGAGGTCTGGTAAAGCATAGGGAAGCATTGTAAAGCACAGAGAGGTCTGGTAAAGCATAGGGAAGCATTGTAAAGCACAGAGAGGTCTGGTAAAGCATATTAATAAAAGAAACCATGGTAAACTAACTCTTAGTTTACCATGGTTTCCCATAGTAAAAGCACAGCAAAGTGTAGCACATTCTAGTCTAGCGATCTCAAACTGCAGTTACAATGTGATTCTAGTCTAGCGATCTCAAACTGCAGTTACAATGTGATTCTAGTCTAGCGATCTCAAACTGCAGTTACAATGTAATTCTAGTCTAGTGATCTCAAACTGCAGTTACAATGTAATTCTAGTCTAGTGATCTCAAACTGCAGTTACAATGTAATTCTAGTCTAGTGATCTCAAACTGCAGTTACAATGTGATTCTAGTCTAGCGATCTCAAACTGCAGTTACAATGTAATTCTAGTCTAGCGATCTCAAACTGCAGGTACAATGTAATTCTAGTCTAGCGATCTCAAACTGCAGTTACAATGTGATTCTAGTCTAGCGATCTCAAACTGCAGTTACAATGTGATTCTAGTCTAGAGATCTCAAACTGCAGGTACAATGTGATTCTAGTCTAGTGATCTCAAACTGCAGTTACAATGTAATTCTAGCCTAGCGATCCCAAACTGCAGTTACAATTCTGTACAGTTTTTTTGTTTAAATCAATCAATCCATCTTTATTTTATATAGCGCCTTTCATAGTGGACCACCATCACAAAGCGCTTTACAAGATGCAGTAACAACAAGAAAATCCATAATACTTTAAATACAGAGAAATGCAGAATACATGATGTACAGTAAAAAATAAATGAATAATACTTAGTGGAAAGATCATAATACATGATAGTAACATAACACATGAAATATTAAATACAGTGGAAACTGCATAATACATGATATAGTAGCAAGATCACAGCAGCTAACAGCAGATATTATTATTATTATTATTTATTTCTTAGCAGACACCATTATCCAGGGCAACTTACAATTGTTACAAGATATCACATTATTTTTACATACAATTACCCATTTATACAGTAATTGTACTTCAGCCCCTTAAGTCAGTACTTGACAGGAGCTCCTTTTACATCAATTACTGCTTTGAGTCTTTTTGGATAGGTCTCTACTAGGCTTGCACAGTAGGACGGTGACATTTTTGCCCATTCTTCACGGGAAAATTGCTCCAGTTCTGACAAGTTTGTTGGGGATCGTCGATGGACTGCAACCTTCAAGTCTCGCCATAGATTTCCGATTGGATTCAAGTCAGGACTTTGACTGGGCCACTCAAGAACATGAATTCTCTTCTTGTTCAACCAATCCAGTGTGGCTTCGTGGTTCAGGTCACCGTGCTGCTGAACTGTGAATTTCTTCCCCAGTTTCAGAGTCTTGGCTGACTCCAACAGGTTTTCCTCAAGGATTTGCCTGTACTTTGCTCCATCCATTCTCCCCTCTACCTTGACAAGCTTCCCAGTCCCTGCTGAAGAGAAGCATCCCCATAACATGATGCTGCCACCACCATGCTTGACAGCTGGGACGGTGTTGACCGGGTGATGTGCAGCGTTGGGCGTGCGCCAGACGTAACGCTGGGAATTTAGAACAGAAAGTTCAATTTTTTTCTTGCCTGACCACAAAACCTTTTGCCACATGTCTGCAGTATCATCAACATGCTTTTTAGCAAAATCCACGCGTGCTTTAAGGTGAGGCTTTTTGACTGATGGCTTCTTTCTTGTCACCCGTCGACACAGGCCAGCTTTGTGAAGGGCCTTGCTTATTGTTGATGTGTGAACGCTGACTCCCATCTCGGACACAGAACTCTGCAGATCTCTCAAGGTCATTGTTGGCTTCAGAGTGACGTCCCGAACCAGTTTCCTGCTTACCCGTCTGTTCAGTTTGGGAGGGCGACCTGATCTGGGTAGCGTCTGGGTGGTGTGATATATCTTCCACTTCTTAATGATGGCCTTCACTGTGCTGAGAGGGATCATCAAAGTCTTTGAAATTTTTTTGTACCCTTCTCCAGCTCCGTGCCTCTCTACCACTTTATCCCTGAATTGTTCTGAAAGCTCCTGGGATTTCATTTTGTTGGATCGCGATGCGAGCTGCAGCTTGAAAGTCTTGATATACCTGAGGGAAGTTATCTACAAGTTAAACCACTTTGAGTACACACAGGCTGAAACCGTTTCACTCATTTTGTGACAAATCATTTGCACCTGAGCTGATTTAGGGCTGCATTAGCAAAGGGGTTGAATGCCTATGCAACTGAGATGAATCTGTTTTTCTCTGTAAATCTTACTTACTTATATTCTATACGCATTTTCTTTTTTCTTTATCAATGTGGAGTACTTTGTGCAGATTCTACATGTAAACTCTAATTTGAACCTGCTACATCGTTTCTGATTCGGTTTCTGTTGCTAATTTTCGTTTACAAAACATAAATAATAGTTCGATTTACCGTATGTTGCGTTTTATATCAATTTTGCCCCTAAAATTTGCAATTCAAAATCACGTCTCGACTTAGTACAGCCTAATTTCTAACTAACATAAACGTGTATTTATCTGTATTATATTATATATATATATATATATATATATATATATGTACACGTGCTTGAATTAGCAGCTTACCTGGCGAAACACAGCTCACGATTTAAACACCCGGCTCCCGATTATAGCGTCATCAGAAGGCGCTTTTACCTTGGTGCCTGCTGGGATCTGCAGTTTGTTTTTCAGATCCCGGTGAGTTTCGCTAGAGAACTACATTTCCCGAAATTTAATGCAACATCAATATTTAAATACAGTACAGTTTACAGTAAGTGCAAATTATACTACTCGTGTGCAACAAGTTAGGATCACAGCAAATTATATCCACAGTGACATGTTAGCAGTGCAGTAGTGCAAGGATAGCGCATCAGCCGAGGATCCAGTAACGTGGTGCTGAGGTCAGGAGAGTCCAGCGCAGAGCAGGAGGGGCGGATCCGGAGATCTACAAGCACGGTCTGAATGAGAGTACAGTGAAAGCATTGTAAAGCACAGAGAGGTCTGGTAAAGCATAGGGAAGCATTGTAAAGCACAGAGAGGTCTGGTAAAGCATAGGGAAGCATTGTAAAGCACAGAGAGGTCTGGTAAAGCATAGGGAAGCATTGTAAAGTACAGAGAGGTGTGGTAAAGCATAGGGAAGCATTGTAAAGCACAGAGAGGTCTGGTAAAGCATAGGGAAGCATTGTAAAGTACAGAGAGGTCTGGTAAAGCATAGGGAAGCATTGTAAAGCACAGAGAGGTGTGGTAAAGCATAAGGAAGCATTGTAAAGCACAGAGAGGTCTGGTAAAGCATAGGGAAGCATTGTAAAGCACAGAGAGGTCTGGTAAAGCATAGGGAAGCATTGTAAAGCACAGAGAGGTGTGGTAAAGCATAAGGAAGCATTGTAAAGCAATGGACGCAATATTTGTCTTTCATGAATTTGGTTTTTGTAAGGAGGGGCAGTTCAGAAACGCTGCCCCTCCGTGACTCTCCCAGCACACAGACCCAGGGTGGAAAAGTACACCCCTACAAACAAGAGAGAAGAAAAGAAATACGTGCCCCCCCCCCCCCCCCCCCCTCTCCAACCTCTGTGTGAATTTGCGGGGGGGGGTGGGGGGGGGGGGGGTGGGGTGGGGTGAGAAAGCCTCTCTCCTACGTTCCCAGTAAATATTTGTGCCCCGTTGCCACACACAGGCTGGCGCAGTGACGTCCAGGAAAGACCAGGGCTCCAGATACCGGCCTAGTCAAAACATGACGAGAGAGAGAGAGAGAGAGAGAGAGAGAGAGAGAGAGAGAGAGAGAGAGAGAGAGAGAGGGAGAGAGAGAGAGAGAGAGAGAGAGAGAGAGAGAGAGAGAGATGGGAGATGTTCAGGAGTCTTTCCTATTAAATTAAAGAGTTGGTTTATTCCAGTTTTGTAAAATTAAAAATGAAGATGTTATTTTTCTCCCTGTTTTAAAAACAGAAGTCAATTAGAGGCTACAACTATAATACAGCCCTGAGTTTCATAAAGAGTTTGCAAGGTTATTGTGTGTGTGTGTGTGAGTGTCTGAGATTGAGTGTGAGAGTGTGTCTGTGTGAGATATTGAGTGTGTGAGTCTGTGTGTGTAAGATGGTGTGTGAGTGTGCGTGAGTCTGTGTGTGAGAGTGTGTCTGTGTGAGATATTGAGTGTGTGTGATTGTGGTGGTCGTGTGTGTGAGATTGTGTGAGATTGTTTGTGTGTGCGTGTGAGAGCGTGTGAGATTGCAGGGGTCATGTGTGTGTCTGTGTGTGAGATTGTGGGGGTAGTGTGAAGTTCAAATCTCTTGCGCAGGAAACACTTGCATCCTGTTTTTGTGTCGAGTCTCTCTGATTAAAGAAGGAGAGTGTTCCCTTCACAGCTTGAGAGAGAAAACATGCCCCCCTCCCTGCCCAGCTGCCCCCCACACCCCCCCTCGCTGCCACGCTGCCCCCCACACACACACCCCCTCTCGCTGCCCCTCCGTGACTCTCCCAGCACACAGACCCAGGGTGGAAAAATACAAGAGTAGCAACAAGACTTCCCTCCTCAAAGTATCCCACAGTAAAAACACAGCACAGTGTAATAAAGCACAGAGAGGTGTGGTACAGTATAGGGAAGCATTGTAAAGCACAGAGAGGTCTGGTAAAGCATAGGGAAGCATTGTAAAGCACAGAGAGGTATGGTAAAGCATAGGGAAGCATTGTAAAGCACAGAGAGGTGTGGTAAAGCATAGGGAAGCATTGTAAAGCACAGAGAGGTCTGGTAAAGCATAGGGAAGCATTGTAAAGCACAGAGATGGATGGTAAAGCATAGGGAAACATTGTAAAGCACAGAGAGGTCTGGTAAACATAGGGAAGCATTGTAAAGCACAGAGAGGTCTGGTAAAGCATAGGGAAGCATTGTAAAGCACAGAGAGGTCTGGTAAAGCATTGGGAAGCATTGTAAAGCACAGCGAGGTGTGGTAAAGCATGGCAGGGCTATAGGTTAGGATCTACTGCAGTAAACTTGTAGGAAGGTCGGGTTGGAAGTTGGAACGATAAACGATTATTGTGTTATTAAACAGGCTTCACCAGCGTCAAGAAGAATCAAGAAGAAATCTGGAAAGAAGGAGGAGGGGATAGCTGGCAGGCAGGGAGTGGTGAGATCAGGATCGACCTCCTCTCTCCCCTCCCACTCTCTCTCTCTCTCTCCCTCTCTCTCTGTCCTCTCTGTCTCTCTCAGAGAGAGGGATCACGACTGCGCTGGTAGACACCGTGAGAGAGTCTCTCCTCACTGTTCTCGGACAATGCGTGCCTGAAGCTAACCCCCTCGTTAACGAGTTGCTTATTAATCAGCTAATTAAAACGATTCACTGTGTCCTTTGAGTCGAGCCTCACAGCAGCCTGCCAGACCTACCTGCATGGGGCTTCAATTAACACTGAGTGCCTCTTAATTAGTCTGGAATGTGTGTGTGTGTGGGGGGGAGGGGGTGTCACTCCTTTACCAATTACTGAGAGGTCTGGTAAAGCATAGGGAAGCATTGTAAAGCACAGAGAGGTCTGGTAAAGCATAGGGAAGCATTGTAAAGCACAGAGAGGTGTGGTAAAGCATAGGGAAGCATTGTAAAGCACAGAGAGGTGTGGTAAAGCATAGGGAAGCATTGTAAAGCACAGAGAGGTCTGGTAAAGCATAGGGAAGCATTGTAAAGCACAGAGAAGTCTGGTAAAGCATAGGGAAGCATTGTAAAGCACAGAGAGGTCTGGTAAAGCATAGGGAAGCATTGTAAAGCACAGAGAGGTGTGGTAAAGCATAGGGAAGCATTGTAAAGCACAGAGAGGTGTGGTAAAGCATAGGGAAGCATTGTAAAGCACAGAGAGGTCTGGTAAAGCATAGGGAAGCATTGTAAAACACAGAGAGGTGTGGTAAAGCATAGGGAAGCATTGTAAAGCACAGAGAGGTGTGGTAAAGCATAGGGAAGCATTGTAAAGCACAGAGAGGTCTGGTAAAGCATAGGGAAGCATTGTAAAGCACAGAGAGGTCTGGTAAAGCATAGGGAAGCATTGTAAAGCACAGAGAGGTCTGGTAAAGCATAGGGAAGCATTGTAAAGCACAGAGAGGTCTGGTAAAGCATAGACAAGCATTGAAAAGCACAGAGAGGTCTGGTAAAGCACAGGGAAGCATTGTAAAGCACAGAGAGGTGTGGTAAAGCATAGGGAAGCATTGTAAAGCACAGAGAGGTCTGGTAAAGCATAGGGAAGCATTGTAAAGCACAGAGAGGTCTGGTAAAGCATAGGGAAGCATTGTAAAGCACAGAGAGGTGTGGTAAAGCATAGGGAAGCATTGTAAAGCACAGAGAGGTCTGGTAAAGCATAGGGAAGCATTGTAAAGCACAGAGAGGTCTGGTAAAGCATAGGGAAGCATTGTAAAACACAGAGAGGTCTGGTAAAGCATAGGGAAGCATTGTAAAGCACAGAGAGGTCTGGTAAAGCATAGGGAAGCATTGTAAAGCACAGAGGGGTATGGTAAAGCACAGGGAAGCATTGTAAAGCACAGAGAGGTCTGGTAAAGCATAGGGAAGCATTGTAAAGCACAGAGAGGTCTGGTAAAGCATAGGGAAGCATTGTAAAGCACAGAGAGGTCTGGTAAAGCATAGGGAAGCATTGTAAAGCACAGAGAGGTCTGGTAAAGCATAGGGAAGCATTGTAAAGCACAGAGAGGTGTTTTACTGCGGTAAACTTTTAAGGAATGGTTAAAAGTTTACCGCAGTTTCCACTGTCCTGGCTGTGCAGCTGGGAGAGCTCACTGTCTGTCACAAAGCTGTCTGGAGGGGGTGCAGATGAGGGGGGGGGGGTCGGGGGTTCACAGAGGTTGCAGGGGGTCACACAGGAGTGCGGATCACATCGCCACATTCCCCAATCCTTCCCGAAAAACAGTCACTCTCTTAACATTCCAGAAACTCCAGCACTGTGTCACATTGAAATACACCAACACGCATTGAAATATATTCAAATACACAGACACGCATTGAAATATATTCAAATACACAGACACGCATTGAAATATATTCAAATACACAGACACGCATTGAAATATATTGAAATACACTGACATGTACTGCAATATATTGTTTAGCCTACTGATATTAAATTGCATTTACAATGCAGGGATGGGAATAGGACTCCCATTGCATAGCAGTGTGATCCATTCCTGGTTTCACTAGGAGTTTAATAAGACACACCTGAGCTTGTTACCTAGACACACTGGGGGCTGATCAAGCTCCTAGTAAAACCTGGAATGGGTGACACTGCTCTGCAATAGGAGTCTTATATCCATCCCTCGGTCTGTCAATATTTGACGCACAGACTGCCAGCATAATTGGGACTCCAATTGGAATTGAACAAACTATCATTGGAATTGTAATCTGTAATAAAATAAAATGTGGGAATGTATAACACTGAAGACGCTGAGAAAGACTTCTAGTGGAAACGTTTGCCATTGAATTGACACTGAAGACGCTGAGAAAGACTTCTAGTGGAAACGTTTGCCATTGAATTTACACTGAAGACGCTGAGAAAGACTTCTAGTGGAAACGTTTGCCATTGAATTGACACTGAAGACGCTGAGAGAGACTTCTAGTGGAAACGTTTGCCATTGAATTTACACTGAAGACGCTGAGAGAGACTTCTAGTGGAAACGTTTGCCATTGAATTTACACTGAAGACGCTGAGAAAGACTTCTAGTGGAAACGTTTGCCATTGAATTTACACTGAAGACGCTGAGAAAGACTTCTAGTGGAAACGTTTGCCATTGAATTTACACTGAAGACGCTGAGAAAGACTTCTAGTGGAAACGTTTGCCATTGAATTTACACTGAAGACGCTGAGAAAGACTTCTAGTGGAAACGTTTGCCATTGAATTTACACTGAAGACGCTGAGAAAGACTTCTAGTGGAAACGTTTGCCATTGAATTTACACTGAAGACGCTGAGAAAGACTTCTAGTGGAAACGTTTGCCATTGAATTTACACTGAAGACGCTGAGAGAGACTTCTAGTGAAAACGTTTGCCATTGAATTTACACTGAAGACGCTGAGAGAGACTTCTAGTGGAAACGTTTGCCATTGAATTGACACTGAAGAAGCTGAGAGAGACTTCTAGTGGAAACGTTTGCCATTGAATTTACACTGAAGACGCTGAGAGAGACTTCTAGTGGAAACGTTTGCCATTGAATTTACACTGAAGACGCTGAGAAAGACTTCTAGTGGAAACGTTTGCCATTGAATTTACACTGAAGACGCTGAGAAAGACTTCTAGTGGAAACGTTTGCCATTGAATTTACAACTGAAGACGCTGAGAAAGACTTCTAGTGGAAACGTTTGCCATTGAATTTACACTGAAGACGCTGAGAAAGACTTCTAGTGGAAACGTTTGCCATTGAATTTACACTGAAGACGCTGAGAAAGACTTCTAGTGGAAACGTTTGCCATTGAATTTACACTGAAGACGCTGAGAAAGACTTCTAGTGGAAACGTTTGCCATTGAATTTACACTGAAGACGCTGAGAAAGACTTCTAGTGGAAACGTTTGCCATTGAATTTACACTGAAGACGCTGAGAGAGACTTCTAGTGGAAACGTTTGCCATTGAATTTACACTGAAGATGCTGAGAAAGACTTCTAGTGGAAACGTTTGCCATTGAATTTACACTGAAGACGCTGAGAAAGACTTCTAGTGGAAACGTTTGCCATTGAATTTACACTGAAGACGCTGAGAAAGACTTCTAGTGGAAACGTTTGCCATTGAATTTACACTGAAGACCCTGAGAAAGACTTCTAGTGGAAACGTTTGTCATTGAATTTATAACATTTCTTTCAGTATTTATGGGTGCCCTCGAAAGCCTAATAGAACTTTAGAATCTTGAAAGTCACTTTAAGATTGTTTGAGTCATGAGTTACACACACACACACACACACACACACACTCACGTTCTCACGCACAACTGATTCTAAGAAAGGCAGTGACCTCTGACCTTCCAGCTGATGAGTCAGCACCACTGACCTCCCACACCTCCAGGGTCAGAGGTGAGAGGTCGCTGAACACAAGCAGGGTCTGTGCATCTGGGAGGCAGGTGCCAGCAACTGCTGCCCTGTACCTTACCATCGCCACCTAGTGCAGATCTACGGCATTGCCATTGTAGTGCCCCTGTCGGTCTGTCTGCATTGCCATTGAAGATCATTTAGGGTATAGTGAGCACACTGTGGTCCCATTCTACCAGCCTCACCCCATTGTAGCTGCCCTATACTTGTGCTACCATCACCCCATTAGTATAATACAGAACCATTGTCATCATATGTCCCTGTCTATAAACAGAACCCATAACAGGTGTGTGGGGCAGCAGTGTGGAGTAGTGGTTAGGGCTCTGGACTCTTGACCGGAGGGTCGTGGGTTCAATCCCAGGTGGGGGACATTGCTGCTGTACCCTTGAGCAAGGTACTTTACCTAGATTGCTCCAGTAAAAACCCAACTGTATAAATGGGTAATTGTATGTAAAAACAATGTGATATCTTGTAACAATTGTAAGTCGCCCTGGATAAGGGCATCTGATAAGAAATAAATAATAAGTATGACTCTAGTCCTGTATAGACGGGGTTCTGACGCTCGGAGTTCCATGTTCTCTTCCCCTGTTCCACTGAGAGAAGAGTGACACCTTGTGGTCATCTGCGGAACGACAACGTTTCATCCCTGCAATGGATTAATTGAAATTTCGCCTACAATCGATCGCCAATGATGAAAAATATCCCTACGGAAGTTACTTCATCTTTAAATCAAACTACAAAAGAGGGTACATTTGTAGAAATTCAAATCCCAGCCACTAACGCGCTGTGTGTGACCCGGAGCAAGTCACTTCACCTCCTTGCGCTCCGTCTTTCAGATGAGACGTCAAACAAACGAGCTCCTATTGGAAGTGACTCTGCAGCAGCAGCAGCAGTTGTTGATGATGCATAGTTCACCCCCACTAGTCTCTGTAAGCCGCTTTGGATAAAAGCGTCCGGTGAATGACCAATTAATAATACGAATTAATAGATGAACTTGTCTGTGTCTTATTTGTCTCCTCGAGCGTATCAAACCGAGCGTCCTCCGATCACGATGAACCAGAATCGCTTTGATGCAGAGCAATCCAGAACAGAGGTGGGCGGGGCTACCGATCCCGGAGAACAGAGACCAGCCTGCCTCTTATCCGCTCTGAATGTGCTCCGTGTCTGGCCAGTAGGGGTCGCTGTTGCGCAACGACGAGGAGAAGCAATCCCAGCCGGTTTGACACCGCGGCAAAATTCGGTCTCTTTACACAGTCTGAACGCGAATCACTGAACTGATGAGAAGTGATTGTATACGCCCTCCCACCCCCACAGTATCAATTACAAGAGGGGTGTGGGGCAACACGTCCCTCCCCCCTTTAAATTTTCAACACGACAGTGCAAAAACTTATTTCTCGACCATTTATTTGTATAAAATCGGTAGTCTCCACTAGGATCCAGCGGAAACGGACTGAAAAAGCGATGTCACGCAATGCATTGTGGGTGATTATTATTTGTTTATTTAGCAGACGCCTTTATCCAAGGTGAGAGGAGAGAGCAGAGTCCGGCAGTAACAAACTGTTTCTACGCGGGTTTTTTTTTTTCGTGAAATTTCTCAATCTTGATTCCATTTCCCAGGTCTGCTGTCTCCATACTATAAATATCTTCTATTTGAACACTGGGGTCGTGGCAGAATGGCTGTGGGATACCTACCCCACGAAGAGGGAGTCCACGACCGCAGAGGTCAATCCGGCTACAGAAACTGCACCCCCCCCCCCCTTGTCAATATTACCTTCATAACAATTCACAAACCATTTTAAATTCAGCTTTCAAAAGGAGACAAAGAAACACTCTTTTTTATGACAAAACAGCTTTATTGATTCAAAATCTTATCGAACCTCAATGGAATGTACAGGGCTGCTGCGATTGGCTGAGCTGACGATTTGGAGGGGGGGGGCGGGGGATCAGGTCTATTTTGATTGGCTTGTTAGCGTATTGGGATGGGCTGGGTCTGCTGTGATTGGTTGGGCAGCCAGTTGGGAGGAGTCAGAGCTTGTGGGCGGGGCAGCTGTATAAATCTGATCCGTGTTAGAATTCATGTCTCCCTTGAAGTGAATTTTGCAGTCAATATTTCTATATTTTTTTAAATAGAGCGTTCACTCTTAATTTCACCAATTTTCACAAAAACCAAAATACAGCACCATTTACTAACGAAACACTGGACAGCGCTACATTTAAAAAACTCTAAAGGAAACTTCAATGACAAATGTTGCGATCAGATTCCTCAGTGTAAATTCAGTGTCACGTGACTAGCAGTCTTTCTCAGTGTCTTCAAGGGAAATTCAACGACAAACGTTTTGACCAGAAGTCTAACGCGTCTTCCATGTAAAGCAATGAACCGTGGATGGAATTTCTGTGACTGGCTGAAAGAAGGGGAGGGAGGGGCAGACGGAGGGGTGGAGGGGAGGATGGAGGGATGGAGGGGCGGAGGGGCGGATGGAGGGATGGAGGGGTCAGCTGGTCAGCTGGTCAGTTCTTCTTCTTGCTCTTTCCGCTGTCTTTGCCGGAGTCAGCACTGGCATTGCCTGGTACAGAGTAGCAGACACCTTGTTCACATAGTAGAGAGCAAAGAGAGAGAAAATGAAACTGTGAGAGAGAGAGAGAAGGAGAGAGGAGAGGGAGAGAGAGAGAGAGAGGAGAGGGAGAGGGGAGAAAGAAAGAGAAGGGGAGAGACAGAGAGAGAGAAGGGGAGAGAGGGGGAGAGAAAGAGAGAGAGAAGGGGGAGAGAAAGAGAGAGAGAGGGGAGAGAGAGGGAGAGAGAGAAGAGAGAGAGAAGTGGAGAGGGGGAGAGAAGAGAGAGAGAGGGGAGAGGGGGAGAGAAGAGAGAGAGAAGGGGAGGGGAGAGGGGGAGAGAAGGGAGAGAGGGGGGAGAGAGAGAAGGGAGAGGAGAGGGAGAGAGAGAGAGAGAGAGGAGAGGGAGAGGGGAGAAAGAAGAGAAGGGGAGGAGAGAGAGAGAGAGAGGGAGGAGAGAGAAGGGGAGAGAAAGTAGAGAGAAGGGGAGAGGGGGAGAGAAGAGAGAGAAGTGGAGAGGGGGAGAGAGAGAGAGGGGTGAGAGAAAGAGAGAGAGAAGGGGAGAGGGGGAGAGAGAGAGAGAGGGGGAGAGGGGAGGGGGAGAGAGAGAAGGGGGAGAGAAAGAGAGAGAGAAGGGGAGAGGAGGAGAGAGACAGAGAGAGAGAGAAAGGGGAGAGAGGGGGGAGAGAGAGAGAGAGTTATAGACACTGGAGACCACAACAGCTCACACAACACACGCCCCCTAGTGACCACGCTCCGATCGACAGCTGTGACCAAAAGCTTTGCATCCCCCTCTACACAGAAAGAACTCATTTAGCTTCATAAAGTCGAATGAAACCTGCTGAATAATGTGACGTTAACATACTGAACTACACACAGCTTTCCACATACTGAACGAAAAAACTGACAAATTAAAAACTTGATTTGATAATACTCCTGTTTCACTACTGTGGCTTCCCTCTGGAGATCGTTTTGTAGTTTCTTTGATGAGGCGATGTGAAATAAATATCTAGTTTTTTTTCTTTCTTTTAATTAATTAATTAAATGTCTCAATCCTAAAATTCTAGGCGAAACTTTTGGCCACAGCTGCAGAGTAAAACCTGTCTCATCCCGTCCCCCTACAACCCAGAACCTGTCTATTCTAGAATGATTCTAAGTCTTGCCTGCTTATAAAAATCAACGTCAATCTGACCGTGCAGTCTGAAACAGAGTCATGCGATTTTGCTTGAAGCAACGCTGTGGAAGCCTGCGGACAGTGTAGAGAAGTGAACGCCTCTCTGAGGGGAGGATCGCAGACTCTCGCTGTGCGGAGGTAGTGTTGTGTTTATTATACCGTGTATGTACAGTAATGAAGCCCTGATTAACACTGGCAGTGACACGGTGACACGGCTCCCATTGAGAATCACTGCACGGGCTGAAGATGCACCTACCATGTGGTAACACACACCCGGTGAACCAGACCAGAGGCAAACAGAGCCAGGAGAGGCACACCGCGACTGGAGAGAGGAGAGAGGAGAGAGGGAGACTCGTTAATACACTGAGACCCCCCCCACACACACACACACACACACACACACACACACACACACAGAGCCAGGGAGAGGCACACCGCGACTGGAGAGAGGAGAGAGGAGAGAGGGAGACTCGTTAATACACTGAGACCCCCCCCCCACACACACACACACACACACACACACACACACACACACACACACACAGAGCCAGGGAGAGGCACACCGCGACTGGAGAGAGGAGAGAGGAGAGAGGGAGACTCGTTAATACACTGAGACCCACACACACACACACACACACACACACACACACACACACACAGAGCCAGGGAGAGGCACGACTGCGACGAGGAGAGAGGAGAGAGGGAGACTCGTTAATACACTGAGACACACACACACACACACACACACACAGAGCCAGGGAGAGAGACACCACGACTGGAGAGAGGAGAGAGGAGAGAGGGAGACTCGTTAATACACTGAGACCCCCCCCCCCACACACACACACACACACACACACACACACACACACACACACACAGAGCCAGGGAGAGGCACACCGCGACTGGAGAGAGGAGAGAGGGAGACTCGTTAATACACTGAGACCCCACACACACACACACACACACACACACACACACACACACAGAGCCAGGGAGAGGCACACCGCGACTGGAGAGAGGAGAGAGGAGAGAGGGAGACTCGTTAATACACTGAGACCCCCCCCCCACACACACACACACACACACACACACACAGAGCCAGGGAGAGGCACACCGCGACTGGAGAGAGGAGAGAGGAGAGAGGGAGACTCGTTAATACACTGAGACACACACACACACACACACACACACACACACACACACAGAGCCAGGGAGAGGCACACCGCGACTGGAGAGAGGAGAGAGGAGAGAGGGAGACTCGTTAATACACTGAGACCCCCCCCCCCACACACACACACACAGAGCCAGGGAGAGAGACACCGCGACTGGAGAGAGGAGAGAGGAGAGAGGGAGACTCGTTAATACACTGAGACCCCCCCCCACACACACACACACACACACACACACACACACACACACACACGAGCCAGGGAGAGGCACACCGCGACTGGAGAGAGGAGAGAGGAGAGAGGGAGACTCGTTAATACACTGAGACCCCCCCCCACACACACACACACACACACACACACACACACACACAGACAGAGCCAGGGAGAGGCACACCGCGACTGGAGAGAGGAGAGAGGAGAGAGGGAGACTCGTTAATACACTGAGACCCCCCCCCACACACACACACACACACAGAGCCAGGGAGAGAGACACCGCGACTGGAGAGAGGAGAGAGGAGAGAGGGAGACTCGTTAATACACTGAGACCCCCCCCCACACACACACACACACACACACACACACACACACACACACACAGAGCCAGGGAGAGGCACACCGCGACTGGAGAGAGGAGAGAGGAGAGGGAGACTCGTTAATACACTGAGACCCCACACACACACACACACACACAGAGCCAGGGAGAGGCACACCGCGACTGGAGAGAGGAGAGAGGAGAGAGGGAGACTCGTTAATACACTGAGACCCCCCCCACACACACACACACACACACAGAGCCAGGGAGAGGCACACCACGACTGGAGAGAGGAGAGAGGAGAGAGGGAGACTCGTTAATACACTGAGACCCCCCCCCACACACACACAGAGCCAGGGAGAGGCACACCGCGACTGGAGAGAGGAGAGAGGAGAGAGGGAGACTTGTTAATACACTGAGACCCCCCCCCCCCCACACACACACACACACACAGAGCCAGGGAGAGGCCACCGCGACTGGAGAGAGGAGAGGAGAGAGGAGAGAGGGAGACTCGTTAATACACTGAGACCCCCCCCCCCCCACACACACACACAGAGCCAGGGAGAGGCACACCGCGACTGGAGAGAGGAGAGAGGAGAGAGGGAGACTCGTTAATACACTGAGACCCCCCCCCCCACACACACACACACAGAGCCAGGGAGAGGCACACCACGACTGGAGAGAGGAGAGAGGAGAGAGGGAGACTCGTTAATACACTGAGACCCCCCCCCCCCCCCCCCCCCACACACACACACACACACACACACACACACACACACACACACAGAGCCAGGGAGAGGCACACCACGACTGGAGAGAGGAGAGAGGAGAGAGGGAGACTCGTTAATACACTGAGACACACACACACACACACACAGAGCCAGGGAGAGGCACACCACGACTGGAGAGAGGAGAGAGGAGAGAGGGAGACTCGTTAATACACTGAGACCCCCCCCCCCCCACACACACACACACACACACACACACACAGAGCCAGGGAGAGGCACACCGCGACTGGAGAGAGGAGAGAGGAGAGAGGGAGACTCGTTAATACACTGAGACCCCCCCCCACACACACACACAGAGCCAGGGAGAGGCACACCGCGACTGGAGAGAGGAGAGAGGAGAGAGGGAGACTCGTTAATACACTGAGACCCCCCCCACACACACACACACACACACACACACACACAGAGCCAGGAGAGGCACACCGCGACTGGAGAGAGGAGAGAGGGAGACTTGTTAATACACTGAGACCCCCCCCCCCCCACACACACACACACACACACAGAGCCAGGGAGAGGCACACCACGACTGGAGAGAGGAGAGAGGAGAGAGGGAGACTCGTTAATACACTGAGACCCCCCCCACACACACACACACACACACACAGAGCCAGGGAGAGGCACACCGCGACTGGAGAGAGGAGAGAGGAGAGAGGAAGACTCGTTAATACACTGAGACCCCCCCCACACACACACACACACACACACACTGACACACACACAGAGCCAGGGAGAGGCACACCACGACTGGAGAGAGGAGAGAGGAGAGGGAGACTCGTTAATACACTGAGACACACACACACACACACACACACACACACAGAGCCAGGGAGAGGCACACCGCGACTGGAGAGAGGAGAGAGGAGAGAGGGAGACTCGTTAATACACTGAGACCCCCCCCACACACACACACACACACACACACACACACACACACACAGAGCCAGGGAGAGGCACACCGCGACTGGAGAGAGGAGAGAGGAGAGAGGGAGACTCGTTAATACACTGAGACACACACACACACACACACAGAGCCAGGGAGAGGCACACCGCGACTGGAGAGAGGAGAGAGGAGAGAGGGAGACTCGTTAATACACTGAGACCCCCCCCACACACACACACACACACACACACACACACACACACACACACACACAGAGCCAGGGAGAGGCACACCGCGACTGGAGAGAGGAGAGAGGAGAGAGGAAGACTCGTTAATACACTGAGACCCCCCCCACACACACACACACACACACACACACACACTGACACACACACAGAGCCAGGGAGAGGCACACCACGACTGGAGAGAGGAGAGAGGAAGACTCGTTAATACACTGAGACCCCCCCCCCCCCCCCACACACACACACACACACACACACACACACACACAGACAGAGCCAGGGAGAGGCACACCGCGACTGGAGAGAGGAGAGAGGAGAGAGGGAGACTCGTTAATACACTGAGACACACACACACACACACACACACACGCACACACACACACGCACACACACACAGAGCCAGGGAGAGGCACACCGCGACTGGAGAGAGGAGAGAGGAGAGAGGGAGACTCGTTAATACACTGAGACCCCCCCCCACACACACACACACACACACACACACACACACACACACACACAGTGTCTGTGAAGGTGACTCACTCTCTGGGAAGATCTTGGCCTGGAAGCCCTTTCCAAACACCAGGTTCTCAAGGTTGTTGAAGGCCTGCAGAGCCACTGGTTAAGGAGGCAGACAGACAGACAGACAGACAGACAGACATTTCCATCGCCAGCAGTCCCGTTTGTGAACATGCCCTGCAGTTTACATGCAGGCTTGGGGTGCCAATCTGCAGCACATTGCAGACTGCGCTTCACAGTGCCTTTATTATAATGAAATGTATTCACTGTATCCTGGTGAACAAAAATAAAATAACTAACATTACATTGTAACTGCAGTTTGAGATCTCTAGACTAGAATTACATTGTAACTGCAGTTTGAGATCTCTAGACTAGAATTACATTGTAACTGCAGTTTGAGATCGCTAGACTAGAATCACATTGTAACTGCAGTTTGAGATCGCTAGACTAGAATTACATTGTAACTGCAGTTTGAGATCGCTAGACTAGAATCACATTGTAACTGCAGTTTGAGATCACTAGACTAGAATCACATTGTACCTGCAGTTTGAGATCACAAGACTAGAATCACATTGTAACTGCAGTTTGAGATCACTAGACTAGAATTACATTGTAACTGCAGTTTGAGATCGCTAGACTAGAATTACATTGTAACTGCAGTTTGAGATCGCTAGACTAGAATTACATTGTAACTGCAGTTTGAGATCGCTAGACTAGAATCACATTGTAACTGCAGTTTGAGATCTCTAGACTAGAATTACATTGTAACTTGCGTGAAGGATACAGTGAGTGAGAAGATGAAGAGCACCGACCCCAGGAACCCGCCCAGGATGGTCAGCAACTCAGAGGAGGCCAGCTGACGGCTGTACATCTGCATCCCAGCGAAGAGGAGCAGAGAGAGCAGGGAGGACAGGAGCAGAGAGGTACCGGTGCTCACCGCTAGGGGGAGACAAACACACGGTCACAGAGCCAGGTTACACCACATCGATCTATCTATATATAGATATACTGATGAGGAGACCGGAGCAGAGAGGTACCGGTGCTCACCGCTAGGGGGAGACAAACACACGGTCACAGAGCCAGGTCACACCACATCGCTTTTGCATTCTATTGGAGCTCTCAAATTACTTCACTAAACACTTAATTAAACCAAATAATTTGATTAATTAGACCTTTTTTAATTGCTCTCAGTTCCTAAAAAGCTGCAGATTTCAAATCGCTTACACGATTCTACAGCTAACTTGAAATCTCCAGCAGTTTAATTAAAAAGGCCTAATTGATCAAATCATTAGTTCAGTTAGGGGTTTAGTTTAGCAACTGAGGCTGGGATCCACTGGAATGAAAACCAGAAGAGACGGGGGGTCCCCGAGGCCCGGGGTTCAGAACCACTGATCTATATAGATCAGGGATGGAAATAAGACTCCAGTTTCATAGCGGTTTGATCCATTCCTGGTTTTGCTAAGAGTTTAATCAGACACACCTGAGCTATAGGCTAGACACACTGCGGCTAATCAAGCTCGTAGTCGATTAAACTGGATTCGATTGGAAGACCCAGTCGAACAATTCGACACAACGATTACGTCTCTAAAGATATCAATTCCAGTTCCTTTGAAAAAAAAATGCAATAGGGAATTTTAAATTGGAACTGAGAAACAGCGACTGACCTCAACGCTTTGATTTTCAGTTCTAAATATACTACAGTAAAATAAAAAGCAACTTCGCTTACACTCAAAACCGTGTCTACTGAAAAACGACAGCGCCCCGAGCTGTTAACAACACAGCAGTAAAGCATTTTAAATCACATCTAAATGATCTGCTAAAACATGCAAACTTGAGAGCTGTGTTGCTCATAATTTGGTTTACAGCGACAACTAGCCTATACTATTGTCGACAGAACCGCTATAATTATCAAGGTGGCACGCTCGTCGTGACGCTACCTACACATCTAACTTAAAAAACAAGACATGTTTAAACTGAAATGCAATGCAATGCAATGCAATGAAGCGATCTCCCCGATTTGGGACACGTCACACTGCGTGCAGACCGGGACGGGGCTCGGGTCGAAACATTACCCTCAATGAACTTCAGCATCGTATCAAAACTATGATTTATAGCAACACGCACGCATGATCCGGGATGCCGCTGTGTTTATTATTTATAAGGACTCACTCACCCATTTCTACAGTCTGTTTATGATGATCTGATCGCTTCAGTCGAAAGACCAGACAGTGTTTGATTCAGTGAGTCCGGAGCGCGTCACGACGCTGCAGGCGGCTCCCTGACTCGTATTTGAATAGTGACCCCTGGCGGCCGGGAGGCGCATGTCTGCTTCAATGAAGGGTCATATCAGTGTTGTGTATACTGTAGGTATATTTGATATACATAAAACAGAGAGAGAGAGAGAGAGAGAGAGAGAGAGAGACTTTTGACTTTTAAGATCCTTTATTTAACATTCCAAATAAAATCCATTAAAACTCAATAAAGGTAAAACATAACAAAATTAAGATTTAGCAATATTAAAAAATCCTAAAATACATCATGTTCTCCTTAAAAATAGATTTTACCAATATAAAAGGATCATAAAAAATCAATTAAAAAAACACAGTGTTTTCTTTCTGTTAAAAACAGATTAAAGCCAAAATTAATAAAAACACTGTAAAACAATAAAAAATAAAATTAAAACTAGAACAAAAACTGGAGCTCCCCCTCCTCACTCACAGCACACAAGGCGTCTCCCACACACCACCTCTCCTGGAAGTCCTCCGGGTTATTATTTAGTTTAAAAAATTCAAAATCCACTCTTATCCGGCTGACCACCAAAACCCTGAACTGCAACACAACATCAGTCAGCCCGGCGCCAGAGATACTGTTCTTTCTGGATTTTAAAATGGCCAATTTTGCCTGACCCATTATAAAATTAATTAAAACACACCTGTTTCTCTTTTTAAAACTGTAGGGAACCCCAAAGATAAAAAGCTCTTTTGTGAACTCCTCGCCTAGGTCCTGCAGGAGCTCCTGTAGGAGATGGAAGAGTGGTCCTAGCCTGACACACTCGCTATACATGTGAAACACTGTTTCCTCTGCAGAGCAGAAACAGCACTCTGAGCTAATGCTAGGATCAACTCTGTGGAGAAACCTGCCGGTGGACACAATACAGTGCAGGATCCTCCACTGCAGGTCCCCCGCTCTCTTGGTGAGGGGCAGTTTATACAGCACCCTCCATACTGGCCTGCACCCCTCCTTTACCTCCAGACATGCCCTCCATCTTGAATCCACCAACCCCCTCAACTGGTGGGAATGTGATGCCTTCACACAAATTTGGTAGATCTTCTTACTCTCTGCTGTATGAAGAGTTAGATCTTTAACTGTGTCTAGGTTTAATAACATTCCCTCGTTTCCTACACCCTCCTCTCCTTCACCTACTGCTGGACACACTAGCAGCCCTGGAAAGATGAAGTCCTGTCTCTGCCCTGTGCCGCTGGACATCTCCTCTCTCACAGCCTCCCTGAGCTCGGGGGAAAGACAACTTCTCAGTTCACTGACCATTTTCTCTGCCAGTCTCTCAGAGTGCCAGCCCAGCCGCCCAGCCAGCTGTGTAGCAGTCAGCCAGCAGGAGAGCTCAAAGTTGATAAGATGTCTCAGCCTGGTCACTCCTGCCCTCACAAAGCTGGCACAGAGCGTCATTGACTGAAAGAAACGTACAGGGAAGAGCGGATTGAAAAATAGGGGCTCCTCCAACAGGACCCTGCCTGTCAGGGACCCCTCATCTCTCGCCACCCGCACTGCCCTCCAGGCATCTAAAACACTCAAGTAAAAAGAAGAGAGACCTACTTTAGCTAGTCTGGCACTCTCAATTAAAAACAGGTGTTTGTCTATCCCCAGCCCCCCTACTCTGCTGAGGAAAAAACAAGCTAGCCTCTTCCAATGAGCCTCCTCCCCAGCGTACAGGAGCCTCTGAACCGCCTGCAGTCTGAAGGCTGCCACCCTGCTGGCAATGCAGACCAACCCCTGCCCCCCTTCATCAGTGGGGAGATACAGGACCGCTGGCCTCAGCCAATGTCTCCCGCTCCAGAAAAACTCCAGCAGTATTCTTTGGATCTCCTGCACCATGCCCCGGGGAGGGTCCAGACACACCAGCCTGTGCCACAGCATGGAGGCCACCAGATTATTAATCACCAGGACCCTTCCCCTAAAGGACAGCTGGGCCAGCAGTCCCCTCCATCTCTGCAGCCGCCCCCTCACCCTGTCCACTAGGCCCTCCCAATTTTTCTGCATATATATCTCCACTCCAAAAAACACCCCCAGCACTTTTATACCTGTCCTGTCCCATCTCAGCGCCTCAGGCAGGACAGGGGGGGTGCAATCATGCCAACTGCCTGACAGGAAGGTGTCACACTTTGCCCAGTTAACTCTTGCTGTAGAGGCTCCTTGGAATGTGTGCAGGCTCTGCTGTAGTGCCTTGATGTCTCCGTCACTGCACACAAACACGTTCACATCGTCTGCATAAGCGGACACCTTCACTGCGACAGAGGAGGGTGAGGAGGGCACTGCCCAGCCAACCAGCCGGCCCCTCAGCAGGTGCAGCAGGGGCTCTATGGCCAGTGAATAAAGCATTCCAGACAGGGAGCAGCCCTGCCTAATACCCCTGCACACTGGGAAGGGCTGACTCAGCCCATTGTTAATCTTTAAAATGCTAAAAACATTCCAATATAAAAGCTGGATATAAGAAATAAAAACAGGGCCAAACCCGAAGGCTTCCAGGGTTTTAAAAAGGTATGTGTGGTCGACCCTGTCAAACGCTTTCTCCTGATCTAAAGAAACCAGCCCAACATTCAAATCACATGTCTTAGCCATTGATAAAAAGTCTCGAATTAAAAACAAATTATCAAAAATGGAACGTCCCGGTATGCAGTAAGTTTGGTCCATGTGTATTACAGCTCCTATACACATTTTTAGTCTATTGGCCAGACATTTTGAAATAATTTTAAAATCAGAACATAAAAGCGAAACAGGTCTCCAGTTTTTGAGTAAACACAGGTCTCCTTTCTTGGGCAGTAGTGTGATTACTGCCCTCCTGCAGCTGAGGGGCAGTTCTTTATCTCGGAGGCTCTCTCCCAGCACCTGCAAAAAGTCCTCACCAATCACAGTCCAGAAATTTTTAAAAAATTCAGTGGGCAGTCCATCAATGCCAGGAGCTTTTCCATTTGAAAGCTGTGTAACAGCAGTGGTCAGCTCCTGATATGTTAGTGGCTTGTCTAATTGGTTCTGTTCTTCCTCGCTCAGGGTGGGCAAATCCTGGAGCAGCAGGTCTGTATCCTTCTGCTCACAAGGCTCTTTGCTGTATAGTTCAGAATAGAATTTTACTGCCTCCCTGCTGATCTCCTCCCGGCTGTACAGCTCCCTGCCGCAAGGCGTCCGGACGCAGTGCATCTTCCGGCTGTCTGCTCTCCTCCTCTCCAAGCCAAAAAAGAAACTGGAGGGGGTGTCCATGTCTTTAAGCTCCATGAAGCGAGAGCGCACCAGCGCCCCCTTCACTCTTTCCTTCAGCAGGCTGCCCAGCATGTGTTTCTGCTCCCTCAGCGTTTGCAGGGTCTGCTCCTGGTGGTCTGTGTCCAGGCTGCTCTCTAACTGGAGAATTTTCAACTCCAGCTCTCTCACTGCTGCGTTCAGTGACCCGGTTGAATTGAGTGTGTACTGCTGGCAAAAGATTTTAATCTGCGTTTTGCCAATGTCCCACCACTGCCTAATATTTTTATAATTTGTTTTTTCTTTTTTCCAAATGTTCCAAAAATCATTAAATTGTTTTACAAAAAGTGTGTCCTGTAATAGCTTTAAATTAAAATGCCAGTAGGAGGTGCTGTGAGAGTCAGTGGTGAGTATTACTGTAACTAACAGGCAGTGGTGGTCAGAGAGGCTACTGGGGATGATATTGGCTTTAATGAATTTATTCAAATGTGTGTGTGATGTGTAGAAGCGGTCTAACCTGGCTCTATATATTTGTTGTGCGCGACAATGAGACCAGGTGTACTGTCTTGCATTGGGGTGCAGACACCTCCAAACATCAACCAGGCCACTGAACTGAAAAACTGCAGCTAATTCACTTGAGGATTGGGGATTGGGTTCCTCATTATTTCTATCCATTGTAAAATCAATAGTGCAGTTAAAATCTCCTCCCACCACCACCACATCATCATTATCAATATTTAAAAGAGCTTGCTTTAATTTATTAAAAATTAAAATGCGTTCCCTTCCTTTATTTGGTGCATAAATATTAATAAAAACAAATACAGTACCACCCAACCTTGCTCTCACTTTTAATAACCTCCCCTTTTCAATTTCTTCAATATCTAAAATTGTTGCTCCTAGGCTGGGCTTAAATAAAATTGCCACTCCTGCACTGGTGCTTGAGCCGTGGCTCAGCACACACGGCCCCCTCCACTCTGCCAGCCACGCCGCCTCATTCTCCCTGTCTGAGTGCGTCTCCTGCAGCAGCGCGACCCCCGCCCGCTTCTGCTCTAAAAACTCACACAGCTGCGCTCTTTTAAAAGACTGTCTGCAGCCATTCACGTTAAAAGAAATAAAAACGCACTTTTCCATAGCGGCTAAAAAAAATAAAACTGACAGAGTAAAACAAGCAACAATAAAAAAATTCTTAAAAGAAGTATCCATTTTTAAAATTATTGTTTGGCAACATTAGCGATCTTTTTCTTAATTATTTGAACATATTTTTTAAGACGGTACCTTTTTTGCTGGTCAAACTCCTCTAATGTTGCCTTTCGTGTGACGATGTGTGCTGAGTGGAGGAATAATCTCAGATCTGGGAAGAAGTTTTCAATTTCAACCCCCCTTTT